>NC_091570.1:20466357-20476357 GCF_042767895.1 Penaeus vannamei
CCAACTCGCCCCCTTTCCCATCCACCCTTCCCACCCCCCTTCCATCATCCCCTTCCACCCCTTCCAACCTCCCCCCTTCACCCCACCCCCACCCCCGCCACACGACCCAGCACGGATTGAGAAACAAACACGTGAGGGCGAGGCAACGCACGGATGAGCACGCCGCCTCTCGATATGCAGTGCCACGACGCCCTCTCCTCATCCTCATCCTCATCCTCTCTATCCTTTGATCTTCCTCTTCCTCGCCCTCGTCGTGCTGTTCGTTCTTCGTTTTATTTATTTATTCCTCTTGTTTCTCTTGTTTATGTTCGTCCCATTTTTCCTCCTCCTCCTCTTTGGTCTCTTTCGTTCTTTTTCGTCTTCGACTTCCTCCCCCTCCTCCTCCTCCTCTTCTTCTCCTCTTCATGCTGCTTCCTCTGCACGCTCGGCGCCGCCGCGTGTGAATCAAGCGGCAGCAAAGGAAGAGGAGGAGGAGGTCAGGCGATGCGTCATGGCGGTCAAGGGGAAGGATTCTCTCTTCTTTTTTGCTGATTCTCATTCTCATTTCTCATTTCTCATTCATCCTCATTTTTTTCTGGTTCTGATTTGTTTTGTTCTTGTTTTCTCCTCTTTCATCTTCTTGCTTCTCTTCCTCCTCCTCCTCCTCTTCTTCTTCTTCCTTCTCCTCCTCCTCTTCTTCTTCCTTCTTCCTCCTCCTCCTCCTCCTCCTCCTCCTCCTCCTCCTCCTCCTCCTCCTCCTCCTCCTCCTCTTTTCGTCTCTTCTGTTTGCAGTCCCTCCCACGCCACTTTCTCCAGCCCTTTCGTGCGTCTCCAAAAACCACTCCACGGGATTCTGTGACAGGAAAATAAACACGGGAATATTGGTATAGGTGTGTGGGTATGTGTGTGTGGATGCGTGTTTATGTATGTATGTATGTATATGTGTATGTGAATTACGTTTGAATTCATGGGTGTAAGTGAAATATTTATGAATTTATGGGTGTAAGTGAATCATGTACTTACGTGTGTATATGTGGCAATAGGTATGTGTGTTTGTGTATGTATAGTTATAGTTATGTATGTTAGTGTATGTTTGGTAATAAGTATGTATGTTTGTATACGTATGGTTATATGCATATGTATTATTTTTGCACACTCCAGTGTCGTTTTGCCTGCGTGCTTATATATGTACAGTACAGTCTCACTTTCCTTTTATGTCTGTTTATCCATGCATGTCCGCTCGCCATATTTGTATGTATGTGTATATACGCGTGTGTACTCGTAGGTGGTCAGCCCGTGTACGTATTCGCGGCGGTGGAGGTGGGCGGTGCCTGGGGTGGCGCGGCGTCCGAGATAAGATCAGCTGATGGGTCGGAGGTGGCGGCAGCGGCGGTGGCGGCCCTCCTCCCCCTCCTTTTTCTTTTCTTCATTTTCTTATTTTTTTCTTCACCTTCTCCTTCTCCCTCACCTGCTACTTCTTCTCCTCCTCCTCTTCCTCTTCTTCTTCCTTCTCCTCTTCCTCCTCCTCCTCCTCCTCCTCCTCCTCCTCCTCCTCCTCCTCCTCCTCCTCCTCCTCCTCCTCCTCCTCCTCTCCTCGGCCGCGCACGCACAGGGCCTCTCTTACAACATTTATCATCCGATGGCTCACCGCGGGCAGGACTTAGACATATTTGAAGGTTATTACGTACTGGTGTTGGGTTCTGGGGAAGCTCGAAAGGAGGAAGAGGAAGAGGAGAAGGAGAAGGAGGAGGAGAATTATTTTTATTTGATTTGGTTTGTGTTTTATATATTTTCCGTTTTAGTTTTTGGTGATTATTTTTATTCTTTCCCATCTTGCCATCTCTCTTTCATGCTTTCTATTATTTCTCCTTCCTTTAGTTCTTTCTTCATCCTCTTTTACCTCTATCTTCTTTTTCTTCTCCCTCAATATACATCTTTTCCTCATTTACCCTGTTCCTCTCTCTCTCTCTCTCTCTCTCTCTCTCTCTCTCTCTCTCTCTCTCTCTCTCTCTCTCTCTCTCTCTCTCTCTCTCTCTCTCTCTCTCTCTCTCTCTCTGTTTTCCTTGTTTCCTGTTCCCCTTTTCCTTCTTCCTCTCCCTCCTTCCTCCTCTCCTCCCTTCACTCCCCCATGCCCTTTCCTATCTCCTTCCCCATCCTTCCCTCCGCCCCCCCCCCCATCCCGTTCCCCTCCGCCCTTCTCAATTTTGGAAAAATTCGTGTCGAGCTGCCCACGCCTCCCCATCCCCCGAGGTCAGGAGGCAGAGGACTTGCTGCGGTACTGGGCCAGGTAACTAACTAAGTACCAGGTATCCGCCACGGAATGGGAATTTCAACGGACGGGCGGGGAATTATCCACGTCCTTCTATGGCAGCGGGGATTGGGACGGTATCGGGGAGGATCGTGTGTTCGTTCCCCCTTTCTTTCGTCTTTTTTTTGCTTTATTTTCCTTTTCTTTTGCGGGTTTTCTCTCTTGTCTTTTTTAAATGTTTTCTTCGTTTTTTTCTCGCTTATTTTTTTTTCCTTTCCTTGTCTCTTCCTCTCGTTCCTTTCTTTCGCTTCTCTGTCCTGGTCTTCTCGTTTTCCTTTTCTTCTATACTTTCCATCATCATCATCCATTCTTCTTTCCTGTCCTCCATTCGTCGAGTTTTTACTTCTCTTCTTCCTTTCTCTCCTTCTGTGTCATGTCACTCACCTCTTTCCAAGGGTCTTTGAAATGCGTGTCATAACCCCTTATAACCGAAGTCCCGCCCTCCTCCTCTCTCCCTCTTCCTCCCCCTCCCCTCCCCCGCTCTCCACCCCCACCCCCCTTCACCCCTCACCTCGTTAAGAAAGCGCACCTTATATAGGATCTTTTGGTCATTACCCCGTCATTTCACCGCGGAAGTGCCCCCCATCTCCCTCCCTCCGCCCCATCCCCCTTCCCCCTCTCCTTACCCCTTCCAACCAACGCCTCCGGGAATTCGTAAACGATAGGCCGTTGTGTTTTATTTAGTGTGTGTTATTAAAGTCATTATGTGATCGGGGTAGGGGGTGCCATTGATGTCTAAGGGGTGGGGAGTGGTATCTGAGCCTGGGAGGGAGGGAGAGAGAGAGAGAGAGAGAGAGAGAGAGAGAGAGAGAGAGAGAGAGAGAGAGAGAGAGAGAGAGAGAGAGAGAGAGAGGGGGGGGGGGTAGGGGGGGTAGAAGGAAGGGGAGTGGGGAGCGGAGTGTTGAAGTACCGGGGGCGCGTTTTACATTTGATGTGGAATGGCCCCGGTTATAGGTTATAGGCTGGTATCGGAGGAATGATGGATGGAGATGGAGCCTCGGGTGGAAGGTGGAAGTTTCTTCTTCCTGCTCTTTTTCTTCTCCTTCTCCTTCTTCTTTTTCCTATTTTCTTTCTTTTTGTAAAGCAAAAGATCCCTTATTTAGAGTAAGAGTCTCCATTGTAGGGCATGGTAGGAACATTCGATAAATTATGGTGCGAATTAAATTGGGATTTGCAGTGCCGTATCTCAGAGGAGGGGCAGTGAAATTTGACTTTCGTGTGTGTGTGTGTGTGTGTGTGTGTGTGTGTGTGTGTGTGTGTGTATGTGTGTGTGTGTGTGTGTGTGTGTGTGTGTGTGAGTGTGTGATATTGAACCGGGTTGAGGTGGGGGTCGGAAGGGGGCGCACATCGGGCAGGGGGTCGGAAGGGGTCGGGTGGCCGGAGAGCGCCAGAGAGACTCCCCGGAGCAAGGGGTTACCTCGTTTCGTGGATGCGCTGACTGGACGGACTCTGCCCTTGCACGCCCCGCTGAGGATTGATGATCTCCTTCTCCTCTTCCTCTTCTTCCTCTTCATCAACATCCTCCTCATCCTTCTCCTCCTCCTCCTCCCTCTTCTCCCTCCTTCTCCTCCTCCTCCTCCTTCTCTTCTTCTTCCTCTTCCTCTTCTCCCCCCTGCCCCTCTCCCCTCTCGCCTCTTGCACGCGATGGTCAATGCATCTGTTCCGCATTTGCTGCTGCCGGTGATTGCTGACATCGACAGTAGGAACGAGATCGAACCACTGCTGACAGTTTTCACTCGAGGGCGTAGATCTCTCGTGTTCCGAACATCTGTCGGGCGCCTACCTCCGGGCGCGGTACAGTATGGTACAGACGCCCAATTGGAGAAGGCGATGAGAAGTATTGATCTCTCCCCCCTCCTCCTTGCCCTTACCCCTTACCTGTCCACCTACCTATCACTTCTACCCTCCACTTACCTCCCTACCCCTACCGATGCCCCCCCCTCCCGACCGCGTCTCAAGATAACAGAGCGGACCGCGGTACACACGATGCGGCAGGGAGACCTCTATCATTACACCCCTGTAATTGCCTTTGATGACGTGGCCGTGACGTCAGCTAAAGGGGAGTTCGACGGCGAGGATTGACAGGAGCGAATTTCCCCTCCCCTCCCTTTCCCCCTCCTCTCCCTTCTCCATGAATGAGACGTAATTGATAAGAATGAGAAGTGTGAGTATGAGAGAGGGGATCTTAAGGGTCATGAGTGGATAGGGAGGCCGCGAGGGAATGGGGAGGGATGGGAGAAGAGATTGGGGGGGGGGAGGTCAAGAGAGCATGCAGGGAGAGACAGCCCGGTTGACCCATCGAGGAATTGCGTGGCAAGTAATCAGACATACATACGCACGCGCAGACACACAAACACGCACATAATACACGCATACACACAAACGCGCGCGCGCGCGCACACACACACACACACACACACACACACACACACACACACACACACACACACACACACACACACACACACACACACACACACACACACACACACGCACGCACGCACGCACGCACGCACGCACATTCGCGCGCGCACAGCAAACAGAGAAAGAAGAAAGAGAAAAAGAGGGGGTGAAGAGAGGCGATAACAGAAAGGAATTATTAGCCCATTTAAGTGAGTGAAAGAGGAAAAAGAGCGAGAGAAGGGGGAGAGATGAGACGAGAAACAAGTGCCCTGTTTCAGCGGCCATTGAGCCGGGAAGGTGGAGTAACACGGCGGGGTATACATTATACTTTCACATGCGGGCTCTGGGCTTCTCCTTATGCAGAGGCGCGTGTTTGAATGGGGCACGGACGGGCGCCCCTCACGCTCGTTGGGGCACGGACGGCCGCCCCTACGCCTTCCTTTCCCTCAGGGGGTCTAGGCGGGGGAGGGGGCGGTGTCTTGTACATGTCACGGGTCTGATCGCGAAGGGCGTGATGGGGGAAGGACGCTTACGCCTTCCTTTGCGGGCGTGGGTGGGTGGGCGGGCTAAGGCGGGCTGGGCGTCGAGGCGAGGTAGGTCGACGAAGCGAGAGACGAAGGAAAAACAGGGAAGAGAGGCGAAGGGAGAGAAAAAGGGGGGGGGCGAGCGGGAAGAACGAAGACGAAGAGAGAGAATAGAGACGAAGAGCGATAACCCCCCCCCCAAAAAAAAAAAAAAAAAAAAAAAGAGAGAGAGAGAGAGAGAGAGAGAGAGAGAGAGAGAGAGAGAGAGAGAGAGAGAGAGAGAGAGAGAGAGAGAGAGAGAGAGAGAGAGAGAGAAGAGAAGAGTAGAGAGGAGAGGAGAACGAAGGAAGAGAACAGGCGGAGAAACCGAGAGGAAAACCGAGACCGCTTCGACCCGGGAGGAGGAGGAGGAGGTCCGGTGGCAGTGTGCGTGCGTGCGTGCGTGCGATCTCGGGGGTTTACAGCCACTTTACGGCCCGACGTTTTACATGCTGACAGGAAAGTAAGATGGTACAGGTACCGACGGGGCGTGTGGCTCTTGTACAAGTATGGTCGTGACCACGTACACCGACGGGCTGGAACACGCACACACGCATGAACGTCTTTTTTTTTCTTCATGCTTGGAATTGGTGCTTTTGGGAACTCGTGTGTCTTTTCCCCCTCTTTCTTCGCTGTTTTTCCTCCTCTGTCCTCTTAATCCTCCTCTTCCTTCTTCCACCATCTACACAATCTATTCCCCAACCTCCCTTCTGCTAGTCTCCCGTACGTACCCAACACACGCGCGTGCGGACAGACACACGGACAGACCCGTTCACCTCCACACACACTCACACACTCGCTTTCACGGCAAACACTCGGCCATTTTTACGGTTTGCGAGTCCAGTCCTTGCAACAACAACAACGTGACCACTCGAAGGGAGACGGTGAAGCTGTTCAAGATATCCTTCAGAACTCTCTTTTTTATTTTATTTTAGTTGGTTTTAGTTTTTGTCTTTTTTAAGTATTTTTAAAAGCCTTTTTTGGTTTTCTTTTTTTCTTGTCTTTTCTTTTTTTTTCTTTTCTTGTCCTTTGTCTCGAGCTGTATTCAGATTTTGGGAAAGATTGATTGGTTTTCTCACGGCAAAGAGCGTCGGTCATCGAATCGGAATGATTGGGTTTGAAGAGTCTGTCATGAACTTTTTCTAACCCCCTTTTTTCATTAATTCGATTGCGGATTAACGAAGGTGTCGAAGCAACTGGTTAAGTGATTAAAAAGAATGGCGGTGATTATGCGAACTAACGAAGAAGAAAGTTGTTTACACGATTTTTACCGTGTAGTAATTAGAGGCAGTCAGTGTGGAAGTCATCGACCATTTCTCGCTTTTGTTTTGTTTCTGTACAATTTACGAAATCCCTCGTTGAAGCTCATTCTGAGAAATTGAAGTTTTGATTTAGATTAATTCCATTTACCATGGCAATTCCGCGGCGTCGGTGGCGTTGACGAAGACGGCGACCCCGCAGCCGAGCCGGGTCAGGCAGCGGCGGTGGCAGGCGGGACAGCAGCGGTAATGGGCCAGTTTTTGCCGACCTGCGCTCATTATGCAGATGATTATCGGGGAAGCAATGCCGACGGTCTATATATGTCGTACGGATGCCTGGGTACCTACCGATTGGGAGGGGGCGTGGGGAGCAGCGGACCGTGAGACCGAGCGGGGTTTGGGGTATGAGGGGGGGATGGGGAAGAAGGAGAAAGGGGGAAGGGGGGAAGGGAGATGACCTAAGGTGTCACCATTTGCATAGTGAGGAGTTATGAGGGTAGCGAACATCTTTCATGAGAGTCACCGGTTTGCCTGCAGTGACAGCGGGGCAGGCGTAGGCGGGGTTGGGGGGAGGAGGGTGGCATGGGAGACACAGAGGGAGAGAGAGCAAGCAAACAAGAGGAAGAGAAAGAGAAAGAGCGAGGGAGAAAGAAATGTAGTGAAATATATACACAAATGTAGATAGATAGATAGAGAGAGAGAGAGAGAGAGAGAGAGAGAGAGAGAGAGAGAGAGAGAGTGAGAGAGAGAGAGAGAGAGAGAGAGAGAGGAGAGAGGAGAGAGGAGAGAGGAGAGAAAACACGTAATAACACGGAAAAAAGTAATGAGCAAAGTCGGCGACGATGTATTTTTATTTCTTGTTTTTTCTTCTTCTTTTCTTCCCACCCTTCTCTTATCCTATTTTTTCTTCTCTTTTGTTTTAGTTTCGTTCGGTTTTTTTCTTTGTGGTGCGTTGCTCTGTTAGTTTTACATCATAGATCTTGATTTTTTCTTTCATTTATTCGATTTTAATTTCTCTCCGCTCTCAACTTTTTTCACTTTGCTTTATCTTCGCTTTTCTTTTCACTCCCTTCCTCTTTCATCCTTCTTCAATCCTGTTCCTCATTTTTCCATTTTTTTTCTCTCTCTCATCTCATCCTCTTCCTCTCCTCATCTACTCTCATTTGTCATACACCCCTTATTATTCTCTCTCTCTCTCTCTCTCTCTCTCTCTCTCTCTCTCTCTCTCTCTCTCTCTCTCTCTCTCTCTCTCTCTCTCTCTCTCTCTCTCTCTCTATCTATCTATCTATCTATCTATCTATCTATCTATCTTTCTCATTCAATCTATCTTTCTCCCTTTCTTTTTCTCTCATCTCCTTTATCTCTCCTCTCCTCTCCTCTCGTCTCTCACTCGTCGCATCGGCTCTGTCCCCTTTCCTCTGCATCCCAAAAATCCATCATTAAGTTTCTATGCCAGTCATGTGAGTCGTGGCGCCGTCCAATTCATATGCATTGTTGTTTGCCGTTTAATGGGTTTTGATAGCGTGTTCTTTTATCTTTTGTGGTTATTTTTTGTCCTTTTTGATCTGTTGTTTTTGCTGTTGTTTTTTTGTTTATATTTATTTTGTTTGATTTATTATTATTATTATTTATTTATATTTGTTTGGCTTGAATTGCCGGATATGTGTCTTCGTCGTAACTTTTTTTCTCTCGTCAGCTCGTTAAGGTCAGAGTTGTTGGGCGTCGTTAATTGCACTCGTGGGTGAGGGTGGCTAGGATAGTGTGTGTGGGGGGGTGGGGTGAGGTTGTGGCCTTCTTTGTGTCTCCTCCTTCGTTTGTGGTTGTTTGTTTGTCTCTGTTCGTTTGCCTTATATGTTTTGGTTTCGTTATTTTCGCTTTTGTTTTTCTTTCTTTTTAATTGTTTTTCCTCTGCGGATAGTTCTCTCACCTTTCTTTCTACCCTTCTATTATTTCTGCTTTCTTTTCTGTCTCTTTACCATCCTCTCCTCTCTTCCCGCTTTTGGCTCACAACCTCTCTATCTCCTCCTCCTCCTCCACTTCCCGCCCACCGCCCATTCCCGCCCATCCACACACGTCTCATTAACCCGTTTGCCTTGTGTCACCTCCCCATCTGTGCAGCATCACTCCTCCCCTCTCCCCCTCCTCTCCCTCCCTCTCCCCCTTTACCCTTTTTTTCTCACTCCCTTCTACCCCTTCTATCTCCTTCTTCTGACCCCCCTCTCACTCCCCCTTCTTCTCCTTTCGCTCCCCTCTCTCCATTCTCTTTCTCTCCCCTCCCCCCTTCCCCTCAGTATCAACTACATGCATCGCTGGCGGCCGGTATGTGGTGGCCACACCCGCACAAACATGGCCATGTGGTAGGCCTCATTGCATGTGGCGAGTGGCTTGGTGTCGGCCGCGCACCACATTGTCGATTCGCGTCTGCTGCCGAGGGTTGACACGATCGCACGCCCGCACGCCACGCACGCCCATCTTAGCATGCGGGGTGTGTGTGGTGTTCGCTGTTTGTGGTCTGCCCTTCCAAGAGGTGAGGCGGGGAGGGGGGGGGGGAGCTGCGGCGCGTTGCTCTCTTCTCATCTCTCGTTTGCCTGTGTGTCCGGCTTGTTTACTTTGTTTATTTTGTTTATTTGCGTCGGGGCTTTGGGTGTGGTGTATGGGTTCGTGTTTTGTTTTTCTCCTCCTCCTCATCATCATCATCATCACATTCATCCTTCTCATCTTCCTCTCCCTTCTCTTCCTCTTCCGTCTCCTTCTCCTTTTCCTCTTCCTCCCTCCTCCCTCCTCCCTCCTCCCTCGATCCTCCTCTTCCCCTGCTCCTCCTGTCACCATCATATCCAAAGCAGGCCTCATGACACATTCACTGCACTGTCAACATCATCTGAAAACAGCATCATCTGGCGGACTGTTTTTTCCCTCCCCTTCCCTCCCCTCTCCCTTCCCTTCCCTCCCCTCTCCCTTCCCTTCCCCTCGGCCCCTCGTAGCTTTTCGACCGCTTTGGGTCTCTCGCTCCCTTCCCCTTTCCCGTTTTATTTTCCTTTTCGCTCTTTCACTTTCCTGACTCTTTTTTTTTTCTGAAAAAATAAAGATTTTTTTCTCATTCTTCGTTTCTCTCTCTTTTTTTTTTTATTAATTTCTCTTTCTCTTTCTTTCTCCCTCTCCTGTATCCCTCATCTCTCCCCCTCCTCACTTCGCCCTCTCATCTCCCCTCTCCCCCCCCCCCCCTCAGCCACCCGGCCCAGGGTAGCCTCGTGTCCCTCCCCTAGCCCCCCCCCTCCCCTCAATCAGTAGCGTGGGAACCTTTCATCGTTAACTCTTTTGACTGCGCGCGCCTGCCCAACCCGCCCTTATGGCCCCCGCGCACAAGGGCTGTGTTCGCGTGCAGGGCGGGTGCGGGCGGAGGGTATCGGGCAAGGTGACATACGGGCGTGAGCATCCTCGTGCCCCAAGTGTAAATGGAGCGGAGGGGCTTATCGGTGCGGGCGAGGGCG
>NC_091570.1:20488857-20491357 GCF_042767895.1 Penaeus vannamei
ATTATTGATGCATTGCCATTATCACCATCATCATCAATATCATGGTCCCCCAATTCACCTTACTTTGTACTGGAAAGATTTTGAACTGTACCTTGATATTGTAATTATCCGCCATTTGTATTTCCCACCGCCTTGTCTTACACCATTTTCTTCACTTGCAGGCTTCAAAGGCAAGAACTGCGAGCAGAACATTGACGACTGCCACAACCACCTGTGTCAGAATGGCGCCACCTGTGTGGACGGCGTCAACACGTACACATGTGCGTGTCCGCCAACGTTCACGGGTCCGTATTGCAAGGACGACGTCGACGAATGCGCTGTTAAGCCTACTATTTGCAAGGTCGGTGTTTTTTTATTGATTTTAATATTTATTTGTTTATTATAATTATTTAGAAATGTGTATATTTGTCGATGTCCTGCGTTACGAGTTTTATATTACACAATATTCAACAATTTTCTCTTAGCTATGCTAATAAGTGTGTGAATGAATATATATATATATATATATATATATATATATATATATATATATATATATATATATATATATATATATATATATGTATATATACATATACATATACATATACATATACATATACACATACATTATGAATATTGTTGAAATACGAATTATGAATTTGAATATAACTCAGCTGATACATAACTGTCCTCTGGAAAACTTATCTGAATTTCCTCCTAACGTTCTTCTCGTTCCCCACGTTCAGAACGGCGCCACGTGCACCAACACCCAGGGCGGCTTCTCGTGCATCTGCGTGAACGGCTGGACGGGAGACGACTGCTCGGAGAACATTGACGATTGCACGGGAGCGGCGTGCTTCAACGGTGCGACTTGCATAGATCGCGTCGGCTCCTTCCTCTGCCAATGCACGCCCGGGAAGGTGAGTGAACGATGCAATTTTTTTTCTTTGTTTTGGTTTGTTGATACTTGGTGGGTTGAGGAGAAGAGAGAGAGGGGCGGGGGAGTTTGGTTAGTTTGTGGTGTTTTTTGTGGTTTGTTTCCTGATATTTTTATTAAATGACTGTGCGTTTTGTTTGTGGTTTCGCGTGGTTCTTGCAATGCATCTTACGGGGTATGTTCATTTTCTCAGTATTAACATTTCGTTTTTATGAGGGTGATGGTGGTTCTGATATGTTTCACATTATTTATATTTATAATTCTGGATAACATTCTTGATTATTATTTTCATGACGATACTCTCACCTCCTCGATACTGGGAAATACCCGTAAAGCGACATATACTTATTTTTTCTTGTGCGTTCCCTTGACAGACTGGCTTGCTGTGCCACCTGGACGACGCGTGTGCCAGCAGCCCGTGCCACCCCGGCTCCATGTGCGACACCTCGCCCATCGACGGAGGCTACATCTGCACGTGTCCGCCCGGCTATAAGGGCGTTGACTGCACGCAGGACATCGACGAGTGCCAGGAGGGCCTCCCGTGCGAGCACAACGGCACCTGCGTCAACACACCGGGATCGTTTAGGTTCGTGGGACTCGGGTTTTGTTTCGTCTTAAAATTAGTGGTAATTTAGATATTGTACGTAGGTTTTGGTATTTCGAGAGTATTTTGTGTGCTTAAGAATGTCAGAGAAGCAGATGTTTCCGGAGACAAATTCTAGAAGCAAATAACAGAAAAGAAAATCTGTAAGCGCAAAGAATTAATGAAACCCATGAAACAGCTCACCGAATTTCTCTTTCCCAAATGCAAAGCCTCTAACATGTCCCTTCCTCCCTCAGGTGTGACTGCTCGAAGGGCTTCACGGGGCCGCGGTGCGAGATCAACATCAACGAGTGCGAGAGCAATCCCTGCCACAACCAGGGCACTTGTCTGGACGAGCGAGGTGCCTTCCGCTGTGTCTGCATGCCCGGTAAGTCTTTGCTGTGGATTCGATGGAAATGGTTACAGAGCGGGCGAGGGAGGGAGAGAGAATGGGGGAAAGGGGAAAGTGGCTGGGGTGAATGAGACAGAGGGAGGGAGAAATAAAGAAAGGGGTATTTTTGTACGTTTGCGTCCGTGCGTGTACTCTTTTCCCCATCTTTCTTCCTTCCTCAAAGAGGTGGGGTCGGGTTGACAGTCAGAATTGCACGGAAGACAAATAAAGCCAAATTGCAGTCATCTGATGTCTGATTCGATTACATTCACTTGTGCGATGGGGCGTCGATCGGTCGAGAGACGTGTCACCGTCATTAAATGGCCCGACAGCGAGTTGAGTGCTAACAGGGATGTGTTGCACGGTCGTAGGGAACGGTTGGTCACTGTGTGTGTCGTGTTGGAGACTCTTCCATGAAAGCCAGCGACGCTATGATATTTTTTTCCATGGATGCCAAATGAAAATTCCTCGCCGTTACCCACTGGACCCCGAGGCCCCGCTCAAGCCGGCGAGGTGGGCCATCTGCATCCGCGCGGCGCAGGGCCTCTTGCGCCGCATCAGTTTCCATAGGCTTGTGCATACCGCCGATGTCGGAGAGGTGAACGAG
>NC_091570.1:20496357-20506357 GCF_042767895.1 Penaeus vannamei
CCAATTGTGCAATTCTCGTTAATCAGGTTGCATTTCTTCGATCGCCTCCCACTCACCCCCCTTCACACACGCATTCAACTTTATTGCAGTCTACGTTAATTAAATCTGCCAGTTGTTGTGCATGACCTAACCTGTGCATGGTGAAGGGAATGGAAGGGCGAGGGGGAAAGGGGAAGGAAGGGAAGGGGAAGAGGAAGGAGAAAAATGGAAGGGGAAAGGAGGACCTGGTGGGGAAGGGGAAAGATGGAAGGGAAGAGGAGGACCTGCTAGGGAAGGGGAGGGCCACGTCGGGGAGAGGAAGGGGAGGGGAGATGAGGAGGAGAAAGGGAGGGGAGGGAAGCTGCGACGAGAGATGTACCAACAGGGAGGAAAGGTGGGTGTTTTTTCTCCTTCATCTTCCCGTTTACCGTCTCCTTTTGTTTCGGTTTGGTTCTTCCCCATTTCCTTCTGCCCCTGTTCTCTTCAACCTCATCTGCTTTACCTCTCTTTCATCCGCGTCTTCTTCTTTTCCCCAATTCGCACCCCCTCATCTCTTTCTCCATACCCTCTCATTTCCCTTCCCTTCCTTTCTACCTACCCTGTCCTTTCCCTTCCATTCCCTTTCCCTCCTTTTCTTCCCTTCCCTTCCCCTCCCCTCCCTTTCTTCCCTTCCCTTCCCTTCCTTTCCCTTCCATCCCCTTCCCTTCCCTTCCCCTCCCCTCCCCTCCCCTCCCTTTCTTCCCTTCCCTTCTCTTCTCTTCCCTTCCCTTCCCTTCTCTTCTCTTCCCTTCCCCTCCCATCCCTTTCTCTCCCTTCCCTTCCCTTATTTTCCCTTCCTTTCCCTTTCCCTCCCTTACTCTCACTTCCCTTCCCTGCCCTGCCCTGCCTTACCCAAAGCATCCCACCCCATCCCCCTCCTCCTCCCCCTCCTCCTCCCCCTCCCCCTCCCCCTCCCCCTCCCTTCCCCCTTCAGAAACAAGACATCCTCGCATCTCCTTCGTTATAGCTCGGTCAGCGGTAAGTTTGGCTCCGTCGCGGTCTCCTTCCAGATCGGCGGAGTGTGAAGTCGGTCGGTCGGTCTTTCGAGAGGGGGGGGGGGGGGAATTAGACGGTGTGGCGATACCCGGCAACCCCGCGGTGGGCATCAGGTGGCATATCGGCAGGAATCCTTTGTTCACACTCGTAGGGAAGGAAGGCTGGCAGAAAGGAGGCGGGAGGGGCGGTGGTGCGTGGGCATGGGGCTCGTAGATTATTTGTTTATATATATATATATATATATATATATATATATATATATATATATATATATATATTATATGGCATTTTGTTTCTTAATTAAGAACTTTTGGCATCTATAGGATTGGGGTATATTGTTTGATGGTGGAGGGAATGGGGAAGGAGAAAAAGGTGTAGTTTCATGTATTTCTTCCATTTTTCCTGACTCGGCTTATGTATATACTGTAGAGAGACGGACAGAACAGTAGACACGGGCACATGGAAACGGACGGAAATCGAGGCGAGCAAAGGAGAGGGAGAGTCGAGAGATCGGCAAGGGGCGCGGGCCCCCTCCCTCCTGTCTCTCCCTCCCTTCTGCCATCTCTCCCCTCTTCCTTCCATCCTACCTCTATTCCCTTCCATCTTCCTTTTTCTCTCTCCTTCCTTCCCTTCCCCTTTTTCTTTTTCTCTCCTTCCTTCCCTCCCTCCTCCTTTCCATCCTACCTCTTCCCTCCCTCCCTCCCTCCCCGGGCGTGTGATGAGGATGGCTCCGGCCGCCCTGGCATCTGTCTCCCGCCGGCGGCCACACTTTCCCAAGCCACGCGACCCCGGCCCAGGGATCCGCGCCGCATAAGGCCCTTTTGCCCCTGCTGACCCGCGGTGCTCTCGACCTTATGGCCGCTGCTCTGAGCGCGGCTTCTTTCGGCGAAGATCTTTTTCTCCCTCTTTTTCTCTTTTCGTCTCCTTTTCTCTTCCATTTTTCTCTGTTCTTTTAAATCGTTTGTGTATCTTACGCGTTGTTGAATGCGTTTACGGAAGAGGGGTTGCGATGGCCATTTCCCATTGCTGGCGTGATGCACATATTGTCTCATCTTACGTACACGAAGCTAAAAGTATATATGAAAAACCGAACCACAGAAATACAGTTACACCAAGCTGTCTATTTTGAAGACATACAATAAATTAAATGATTTTTTAAAATTAAATAAATTAACATTCTTTGAAAAAAAACACCTCCGCCGAGTCTGCTGACCGTCGACACAAAGGAAACCATCACAGACATTCGAAGGACACCATTCTGCGCTTTGCAAAGGGTTTACCTTCAGCACCAAGCGAGTCGGCGCAAACATTTGGCGTGAAGATGTGCGGGGGAGACTGGCGACCCGCGGAGGAAACTCACTTGGAAAGGGGGGGGGGGGTTGTGGGTTTTCTCTTTCTGATATTTGGATTTAGTTTTTTGTTGTTATGTTGTTTTAGTTGTTGTTGATATTATTATTATTATTATTATTATTATTATTATTATTGTTATTATTATTATTATTGTTATTATTATTATTATTATTGTTATTATTGTTATTGTGATTATTATTATTATTGTTATTATTATTATTATTATTATTATTATTATTATTATTATTATTATTTGTGTTTTTATTGTTATGAATATTGATAATTATTGTTAATAATTAGTCATTACTGCTAATGTTTTCTGAATAGAGTATGTATAGCCTTATTTGCCTTTTGTTGTTGATTACTGACGTTTCCCCGTCTCCCAGGGTACACGGGGCAGCACTGCGAGGTCGACGTGGACGAGTGCGCGTCGCGGCCGTGCAAGAACAACGGCATTTGCAGCGATCTGATCAACGAGTACCGCTGCAGCTGCATCCAGGGCTTCACGGGCCGCCAGTGCCACATCAACATCGACGACTGCGCCTCGCAGCCGTGCCAGCACGGAGGCACTTGCGTGGACCGCGTGGCCGGCTACAGCTGCCGCTGCAGCCCGGGCTTCACGGGAACCAACTGCGAGACCAACATCGATGACTGCCTGTCGTCGCCGTGCCGCCACGGCTCGTGCCTGGACGGCAACAACTCGTTCACGTGCATGTGCCACGCCGGCTATACGGGCCTGCTGTGCCAGACGGAGATCGACGAGTGCGCGTCCACGCCGTGCCAGCACGGGGGCTCCTGCAAAAACCTCATCAACAGCTACAAGTGCATCTGCCCCGAGGGCACGGCGGGCATCAACTGCGAGTTCAACATCAACGAGTGCTTCAGCAACCCGTGCCGCAACGGCGCCAAGTGCGAGGACGGAATCAACGAGTACTGGTGCGAGTGCGAGCCCGGCTTCACGGGCCGCTTCTGCGAAACCAACATCGACGACTGCCTGTCGCAGCCATGCGCCAACGGCGGCGTGTGCATCGACGAGGTAAATGGCTTCCGGTGCCAGTGCCCGTCGGGCTACTTCGACGCCCGCTGCCTCTCCAACGTGAACGAGTGCGCCAGCGACCCCTGCCTCAACGGCGGCTCCTGTTACGATGACGTCAACCGCTTCAACTGCAAGTGCCCGCCGGGCTACACGGGCCACCGCTGCGAACAGGAGATCGACGAGTGCCAGTCCAACCCGTGCCAGCACGGCGGCACCTGCAGGGACGCGCTCAACGCTTACACCTGCTCGTGTCCCCCCGGCTACTCGGGCCGCAACTGCGAGATCAACATCGACGACTGCCTGAGCCGCCCCTGCAAGAACGGCGGCACCTGCATCGACCTGGTCAACTCCTACAAGTGCGTGTGCGAGCTGCCGCACACCGGGAGGAACTGCGAGGTGCGCATGGACCCCTGCAGCCCCAACAAGTGTCGCCACGGCGCCCGCTGCACACCCACCGCCAACTTCTTGGACTTCACGTGCGAGTGCGAGCTGGGCTACACCGGCCGCCTCTGCGACGAGGACATCAACGAGTGCGCTATGTCCCCATCCCCGTGCAAGAACGGCGCCAGCTGCCTCAACACCAACGGCTCGTACTCGTGTCTTTGCGCCAACGGCTACGAGGGGCGCGAGTGCACCATCAACACCAACGACTGCGCCCTGCACCCGTGTCGCAACGGCGGCACCTGCCTCGACGGCATCGGCAGGTACAAGTGCCTGTGCGTCGACGGCTTCGGCGGCACCAACTGCCAGCACGACCTCAATGAGTGCAACTCCAACCCGTGCCAAAACGGGGCCACCTGCAACGACTACGTCAACTCGTACACCTGCACGTGCCCGCTCGGCTTCTCGGGCACCAATTGCGAGATCAACGACGAAGACTGCACGGAAACCTCTTGCATGAACAACGGCAGTTGCATCGATGGAATCAACAACTACACGTGCGAGTGCATGGCGGGCTTCACGGGCTCCCACTGCCAGCACCGGATCAACGAGTGCCACTCGAACCCGTGCGAGAACGGCGGCACGTGCAACGACCACGTGGGCTTCTTCACATGCCACTGCCTGTACGGCTATACCGGCCAGCGCTGCGAGCGGGTGATGGACTGGTGCTCGAGCTCCCCTTGCTTCAACAACGGCGTCTGCACGCAGAAGCTCAATCGCTTCGAGTGCAAATGTACTCCAGGATGGACGGGTCCCCTCTGCGACGTGGCCATGGTGTCCTGTGAAACGGCTGCGGCCAGCAAAGGCGTCGCTGTTTCGCAGCTGTGTCTGCACGGCGGCATCTGTCATGATAGAGGCAACACGCACAAGTGCGACTGCCGCACCGGCTACACGGGCTCCTACTGCCAGCACGAGATCAAGGAGTGCGACTCTCAGCCCTGTATGAACGGAGCCACCTGCAACGACCACATCGGCTCGTACTCATGCGCGTGCCGCCCGGGATTCCAGGGGCCCAACTGTGAGTACAACATCGACGACTGCAAGCCCAACAACCCGTGCCAGAACGGAGGCGTCTGCCACGACCAGATCAACGGCTTCCAGTGCTCCTGCCCGCACGGCACTCTGGGCAAGCTTTGCGAAATCAACACCAGCGACTGCTACGAGGGCGCCTGCCACAACGGAGGCACCTGCGTGGACAAGGTTGGCGGCTTCGAGTGTAGGTGCAAGCCGGGGTATGTCGGCGCGCGGTGCGAGGGCGACGTGAACGAGTGCTTGTCCTTCCCATGTTACAAGGAAGGGACAGCCGACTGCGTGCAGTTGGTCAACGATTACTTGTGCAACTGCCGGCCAGGGTTCATGGGGCGGCACTGCGAGAGCAAGCGGGACTTCTGCGCCGAGTCTCCATGTCAAAATGGCGGTGTTTGTAGCAACACCGAGGAAGGCTACTCGTGCCACTGCATGGACGGCTTCATCGGCAAGTCGTGCGAGTTCCCGACAGACGATTGCGACCACCACCAGTGCGGGCCCGGCGAGGTATGTCGTCCGTATGAGAAGGGGATCGAATGCGTGCCCAAGGAGTACCCTTGCTCCTCCAACCCCTGCACGCACGGAGGCAATTGTCTGGACCGGGTGACTTATTTCGAGTGCCACTGCCCGCCGCGCTGGAACGGGAAAAGGTGCGAGGTGAGCGACCCCACGTTCAATGGCGGGATCGGCCACGACGTCCCCACCAACCTCACTCTGGAGCGCGAGTTGTGCCGCCTGCACAAGTGTGATGAGAAGAAGAACAACCTGCGCTGCGATGCCGAGTGCAGCTCCTTTGCCTGCGATTACGACGGCTACGAGTGCTCATATGGACGCAACCCGTGGGCGTTCTGCGACGCAGACATTAATTGCTGGGAGGTATTCGGCGACGGAGTGTGCAACTCAGAATGCAACAACGCAGCCTGTCTCTTTGATGGCTTGGACTGCCGCAAACCCGTCGGAACGTGCAATCCAATATACGACGCCTACTGCGCCACCAACTACGAGAACGGCCACTGCGACCAGGGCTGCAACGTCGCCGAGTGTGGCTGGGACGGCCTCGACTGCGAGAAAGAGCCCCCCAACATCATGAACGGCCAGCTCCAGCTGGTGGTGGAGGCCAGCAGTGCGGACTTCCAGACTGCCAAGAAGGCCTTCATCAGGGATCTCAGCCGGTTCCTGGGCGTGCATCTGGTGATCATGAGAGACCAGTCCAACCAGGAGATGATCTACCCGTACGACCAGGATGGTATCCAGGGGCTGCTCGTTTACTTCGAGATCGACAACCGCCGGTGCGCAAAGGGCGACCAGTGCTTCGACAGCGTCAAAGACGTTGCGAACTTCTTGGCTGCTAACAAGCTCCATCTGCAAACCGACGCAGGTCTTACCATCTCTGGGGTGCACGTGTCGGGGCCACCGACACCTCCTCCAGGCTACACGTACATCATTGTGGGCATCGTGTTTGCCATGGTCCTGGTGGGCATCATTTTCATGGTTATCACCAACAACCGAAAGCGCATGAGGGGTGTGACGTGGTTCCCCGAAGGATTCTTCCCAAAATACTCGAACAGCTCAAGTAGTGGCCTGGAGCCGGCTCGCAGGAAGGTCCCTGACGGCCAGGAGATGCGCAACTTCAACAAGGGCGCCTCCTCGCACCACCTCGCCGACATGGGCGACGATAGCATCAGCCGTCACCTGCCCATGCCGGGACCGGTGGGCGACTGGTCCGACGACGACAGCGAGCACCCGCCCACGAAGCGCTCACGCCACGAGGGAGGCTTCACGGACCAGACCCACCTGGCCGACTACGACGACGCGAACGACCCCCGCGTGTGGACGCAGCAACACCTCGACGCCGCAGACATCAAGAACCCTGACTTGTTGGCCCTGACTCCGCCGCAGGCCGAGCCCGAGGACCACCGTGGCGTGGCAGGTGACGTCAACTCCAAGGGACCCATGGGACTCACGCCCCTCATGATCGCCTCCTTCAGGGGTGGCGGACTCGAGAGCCACCCTGACGAGGACGACAAGGACGGCTCGGCGGCCGTTATCCAGGAACTCATCGAACAGGGAGCCAAACTGAACGCCAAGATGGACCGTACAGGAGAGACGTCGCTTCACCTTGCTGCTAGGTCAGTGGCCCCGAAAGATTCTTCCGAATCACGAGATTGAGTTGTTACTCTTTATGTGGATTAATTTGTTAATTAACTCTCCGTAGTTAAATATTTTCCCTAATTTGAGTTCTATAATAAGCATGGATACAAACTCGTTCCTTAATGCCTAATGAAACTTTTCTATTCCAGATATGCACGTGCAGATGCTGCTAAGCGACTGTTAGATGCAAAGGCTGACGCCAACGCCCAGGACTCCACCGGACGCACGCCCTTACACGCTGCCGTCGCTGCAGATGCCCAAGGAGTGTTCCAGGTAAGGACTGATGGTCAAAGTTTGTATTGATTGCTAAGAAAGAAAAAATGGAAGTAGGAATGAGATATTTTATTACATTAAAACAAAAATCATTCGGCAATTTTCTCGAAAACAAGCAAAGATTCCAATTTGAATTTCTTCCCTACAGATCTTATTAAGAAATCGTTCAACCGATTTGAACGCTAAGATGAACGATGGAACCACTCCGCTGATCCTGGCCGCCCGTCTAGCTATCGAAGGCATGGTGGAGGACCTTATCAATGCTGACGCTGACATTAATGCTGCTGACGATCTCGGAAAGACTCCGCTTCACTGGGCCGCATCTGTCAACAACGTAGAAGCTGTGCAGATTCTGCTGGCCCACGGTGCCAATCGCGATGCCCAAGACAACAGGGTAAGCTTTTCTAAATTGTTGTTCATACTTGTAAGAAACTGTTGCCTGGAGTCAGTTCAGGAAATTTGATTGAGTTTTTGGTATTGTTGGAGATCCTAGTAGTTTCTTCCTTTGTTTTAAAATTATGCTACCTATTACGTGTAGGTATTACACTGTTTTGTTTTTACTAATCGTAATTTTTTTTTCTTTATTTAAAAATTTACGTGTTTACCATTTATATTAACCTTAGTGTTTTAATGATTTCTCTTAACTGTAATGTTTTAATTCTCCTAATTTTTCCAGGACGAGACTCCACTGTTCCTTGCCGCACGGGAAGGAAGCTACGAAGCTTGTAAGGTCCTGCTGGACCACTTTGCCAATCGCGACATCACCGACAACATGGAGAGACTTCCGGAAGACGTGGCCAACGAGCGACTGCATCACGACATTGTGCGACTGTTGCGCGAACATCACCCACGATCCCCACAGATGGCGCAGGTGGTGACAACGTCCCACCTGGTAAACCAACAGAGCCAGCCCTCGTTGTTGGCGCAACAACAGATGGCGCCTCAGCCCGCACAGAGGACCAATACTCAGCCCAAAGCCAAGGCTAGGCGGCCCAAGTCCTCCGTGATGGCACTCCCGGGCTCGTCTAACATCAACACGCCCGTAAGCCCCGATGGCACCACGTCCATCAAACGCAGCTCCAGCGTCAAAAAGAAGAGGGAGAACACGGGGGTGCCGAGCGTGGAGTCACAGGCCCAGCTATCTCCCTTGAATTCATTGGGGTCGCCGCACGATATGTTCGCGGCCGCGACCAGCCCCTTCGAGACCGGCCTTTACACCGCCGGGATGCCCAGCTTGAATCCCCATTTCGGCGAGCTGGCAGTGCCGCAGCCGCCCTCCTACGACGAGTGCGTCAAAGCCACAGTGTCCATGAGCAACTTGCAGCAGATCGGGGACCACGATAACAACCCCTTCAGCTACTCGAACATGATGGGCGCGCACCAACACCAAAGCCATCATCAGGGCCACGTGGTTCACCAGCGCCAGCAATCTATGCCGGCCTCCTTCTCGCCACAGAGCCAGGCCACGTCCCCTCCACATCACATGACCCCGCCACACAGCACGTCTTCGCCACAGCACGTGCACTCGCCACACGCAGCGGCCAACGTCACCTCCCCAGGCAAGATGAGGCCAGCGCTCCCCACCTCCCCGACACACATGGCGGCTCTGCGGCAAGCAACTGCTAATACGGGGTTTGAGTTCCCGTCTGTTAGCGCAGCTGGCTATAGCCTACAAGGTCAACAACAACATCAACAACAACAGCAGCAGCAGCAGCAGCAACAACAGCAACAGCAGCAACAACAACAGCAGCAGCAGCAGCAACAGCACCATCAACACCAACAGCAGCACCCACAGCCACACCAAGGTGGCAGCGGGTTTTACCCACACTACCCCACGCCCCCGTCCCAGCACTCCGGGATGGAGGCGACGCCACAACACAACGGCGCACCGAGTGCGCACGACCCTTTTCCGACCCCTTCGCCTGAGTCTCCTGGGCAGTGGTCGTCTGCCTCACCTCGGAGCCAGAGTGACTGGTCAGAGGGCGTCCGGTCCCCACTAGGGCCCCCTGGGGTTCCTCCACATCACCAAGTATTCTCTGTGGGTCAGCAACAGCAGCAGCAGCAGCAACAACAGCAGCAGCATCAGCAGCAGCAACAGCAGCAGCAGCAGCAACAGCAACAACAAGCAGCCCCGCAACCTCTTGGATTACCCCCACAGGGGTCTATCTATATCTAGAAAAAAAATTGTGCCAATAGTTCTCTAGTGTACAGTGCTGCCCCTATGTACAGTGCTGCGTGTACTATACTCGCCTGGGTTGATTGCCCTGCTGTGTACATACCGCGCTAATAACTGCCCCGCTGTACTTAGCGTGCAAATCAGTACAATCAATATTCTATGGACCTTTGCGTATCGCAGGCCTAGTGTAAAGCGGTAGAGACCGTAATATGTACAGTGTTCACGCGGAACAATTTGCAATATAGTTGTAGTGGTGAGGTAAGGAGGAGTGTCTTTCATGGGTCGCTCGTGTGGGAGCTGTGTTCACTAGCGACACTCAGAGCGCTAAGAAACATGCATTTCAAAATTACAGTGGCTGTAAGAATCTATGACAAATTTCGTATTGACTATTTGTTTATCAGTTTTGACATGTGTATGCATATGTGTTTATATATGTATATGTATGTGTATATATATATATATATATATATATATATATATATGAACATATATTTTAGATAATGCAATTAGAGACTGTAAAAAGCGCTCTCAGC
>NC_091570.1:20521357-20536357 GCF_042767895.1 Penaeus vannamei
TGGTGCATTTCGTAGTTAGAAATTTGGACGGGTATCGATTCAATGTTCGTAACCCAACTTTTGTTAGGTGAACACCGGATATTTCGTTTTTTTTGTTACATTTTCACACTGTGGAATATATTACATATTACATATGTAATTCAGCAACCAGTCGGTTCGTTCGTTGCTTCATGGTACGCAAACTGGACTGATATCGCTAGCTTTGCTATACTCATTAGTCGCTCTCGGTTATGTCCGACTATCTTGGTCTCAGTAGCAAGGAAATGTAGGAAGGTTTAATTAGAAAAATAGAAAGTTAAACAATTATAGAGAAATAAAATAAATCTCTTTTCGTATTTTCAAATGTTTCCTCTACGTTTCTCTCCCATTGAACTTATAGACTTGTAAATGACCATTCATCTTGTTATTATATTAGTTTTCGTTATAGTTCATATGATATTGCGGGATAATTTTTTTTGACTGAATGGCCGAGAGCAAAATAGAAATATACACCAGGAACTGCGAATTGTGACAATATCGCCATACTAACAACAGCATCAAGTCGAACATTATAGCAATAGCCTCGTTTCCTCTTCTACATCTTCATCCCCTTCTTAGGGTGCGAGAGGGTGAGGATGAAAGACTGGCTGTATGTCAGTCATGTACGGCCTCCGGGAGCCATGGACATGGTCTGCTCTCGGTTAATTGCGTAGCCCTTACCCCCTATGGAGACCCTGAGGGTAGACAGTTTCTTTTCCCCATTTTATTCAGGCTCACCATGGCCAATAATGAAGATTCTTTACCTGTAATAGGAGCATTAGGGCTTACCCCTTCATTAACTAGCCTATCTGGATTCGATTTTGATGGTTTTCCGACCCCTGCCTCTCCTTTGACCACGGCTCCGACCACTGATACTAATACAGCACTCCTCGACGTTAACTGACAACTCTATCCATTCTAAACCACTCACCCAGCTTATTACTCAACCTCTTGAATGCACCCCTTCCTCTCATCCAACATTCTTTTCTCCATCTCTTACTGCAGTCTTCTTCAATAGCTATCCTCTCTTTCCTTATTACTACTCTTCATCCTTATTGCCCCCCCCCACACACACACAGAACTACTCCATCTTCCTTCCGCCCTCGTCCTTCTACTGCCCCTACCTCTGCAAACCCTGAGTACTGTCTTTGGCCCAGCCAAGTGGGATCGATTCTTTGTGATTCCCCCCACAACCCCTACTATAAGAATACCCTTCTCTTTCAATAATGCCTCCGAAAATAAGTAGGCAAATTTACCTTTCGCAGTCACTCTAATCGTTTACGCCTAGTCAATTACAGCAGAATCCCAAGCTCGTGCACTATCTACCCTAACTGACCTCACTGGGAAACCCATTCCTGCTGAACCTCACGTCTCTCTTAATACTTGTACTGGAACTGTTTTTATCCCCCTGACTGATCGTCCCATATAAGACAAGAACTGGTCAGACTGTGAAAATGACCTACTTAACTGTCTTGCCGATTATGATGCAGTAGCACTATTCCTCCCAGATGCCAGCGTAAGTCCCATGTCAATATTGCCAAGATTAGCTTCTGTAGACATGACCTCCCACATAAAGTTTATATTGTTGGATTGTCCTACCGTGTCCGACTATATCGACCCCTGCCCCGTCAATGTCAGAAATGTTCCTTTATGTTCCTCTGATTTACTTCATTTGCACCCCTTTTCCCTATCATGCTATCCAATAACACTTTGTAGCCTTTGACATTTAACCCTCCCTATACTAATTGTTCTTATTTACCCCCCCCCCCCCCCGGGACTTTACCATAGTGCTATATGACCTTAGATGTCTAGCACATTGATTTGTTTCAACCATTAACCATTTACAGAGGTTGGAGAAGAACGGGTTATCCACATCCCACGGGGGATGGTTTGGGTCCGCACTTCCACTTCAGGATTCCTCACGACGAAGGCACGCTTGAGGGAGATCGCCCACCACAGGCCTCTCCCTTGTACCTGGAGAGCCGTCACAGGCAAATCTAAGCTTGTGAGGGTTCAGAAATCTCGAAGGAACTCGGTACATAATTGGTAATATGCATTTTAATAGTTTGTTGAATGTATTGTGTTCTTATAAAGCCCTCTGGCAAAATGATTTTTTTTAGTTGTAAAAAAAACAAAAAACAAAAAACAAAAAAAAATCTTATTCAGATTGTCCTTTTAGCGTTTTCAGTTTCAGATTCTTGTATTTTGTGAATATAGAGTAAGTGTAATATAATTTTCATTTATTATTTAAAGATTTTTGTTTCCATATAACAGATAAGAACATAGCTAATATTATACACGTTTCTTATGAATTCATAGTAATTAGCATGTTTTCTCAATAAAATTAAGGTAAATTCTTGTCTTGAAATTTGCTCTCTTAATTATACTGTTAAGCAAATTATATATATGAGTAAGACTTTTTCAAATCTGTTGAATGGATTGTGTTCATAGCAAGTCCTCTGACAAACTGATTTATCTCTGTATATGTCAGAGCCTTTTATTCAGATTGTACCTTTTAACATTTTCAGTTTCATATTCTTGTTTTTAGAGAATATGGAGTAATATAAGATTCACTTTTTTCAACATTTCCCTCCCTTAAAATATAAGAACATATTTTAAGTTGTATACGTTTCTTGTAATTTCATATAAATTAACTCTTTTTTCCATATAAATTCAAGTTAAATCTCAGTTTCTTGAATTTTGCTCACTTTATACATTTAAGCAAAAATATATATTGATTAAGTCTTCAAAACTGTATCTCAACATAGACAGGAAAATGCTTGCAGACACTATTTCACTCTAATTTAACTTAAAAATAACAGTACATTCATACTTTTATTACATTTCTTTACAATAAATATTTACACAAGTCTCCTAGGGATGCCTAAAATGGCAACTAATATCCAACAACCTGACAGTATAAATGCTTTACGTTGTTTCAGTCCCCATTATTATCCGAAATCCTGTTATTGCTAATAACATCAGGCTCTATTCTCTTCATTAAATCATATAAACTTTTCTTTTCAATAAAATATCATGGTTATTCAAAACAATTATGTGTAACTGAGCATATATCACTGTTATTTACAAATAATAAATAATCTGTTTGAAAATTTGCCCCACAACTTTGTATATCTTAAGATTTTATCCTGCTCAAAGTCACCTTTTCCTAGCAAGGTGCTTTAAAATTAAACAATTTATTTAAATACATAGCAATTTTGCTTTTTTATAGTTCTACAACAGTAAAACTACACAATATACACCAAATATGTTTGGCTACTCTATAAATAGATTTCATAAATCAATTTCCTTTTTTCTTCAAAATCCAGTGTTGCTAGTCTAAAATAAACTAAATCACATAATAAATTATACAGGATGAAAACTATAAAATTTAGAATAGCACATGATTCTCCTGTAATATCACTATAGTAATGCTGCTAATGGGTGGTCCACTTGTGATTTGTAACCTCCAACCATCATAGTAACTGGGTTTTCAAGAATATTTTTGAGCTCTTCAAGGAAGGCAGCGGCTGTATCATCATCGACGCCTGCACGGTCATATGACAGAGTGGCTCTCATGCATGTGACTGGTGAACCATTCTCGTCTGAAATGGGGAGAAAGTGATTTATTTCCTTTCTTTCTATCTCCAGGGATTTTTCTTTTGTTCTTTTCCAGTATACTTTATGGCACTAGGTACATTCTACAGGCACTTATAGATATCATGTATTATTTATTCATTATTATAAGAGTATGGTAATGTCTCACTTACCTATTTTTACAATCCCAGAACCCACAGCCAAAATGCCACATTGTGGTGGGTTGATAATTGCACTGAACTCGCTTATTCCAAACATGCCTAAGTTGGAGATCCTTTAAAGAAGAAACAAACAAATATGAAATTACAAATTCAAACATACAATACTATTTACCATCAAACAAATCTGATAAATAATTACATAAATACTATCAAAGCCAAAGTTAACCCAATATCCAAGTAGATTGAGGGCACACATTTGTATTAAGGTGTGGGATGACTTCTAGTCTGAATCCTATCATGAAGCCAGCACTCACTCACAACTGAATTGATTGAGAGGGGCTGGCCAGGTGTGAACTAGGCCATTGCACTCTCCACAAATACTATAAACCTCATATAAGTAGGATAATTTGCTGCTTCTGCATACTGAATTAAAATCTGATCTCTGTATGTGCCAACCCACAATCTTTAAAATCAAAATGCTAACCATGTATTGACTGCCATTCCCTTATAGTATTCCATCTTACTCCTACAAAGAAATAAAAAGGAAAGAAAAAAAGTAAAAATATTCAATTCCATAGCTGATACTTACGTAAAAGTTCCACCTTGGAATTCGTCTAGCTTCAGTTTATTTTCTCTTGCTCTGGCTGCTAGATCACGTACTTGGCTTGCAATCTCCTCAATACCTAAAAAGTCTGCACCACGAACAATGGGAGTAATAAGGCCTGTGGGTGTAGCCACTGCAATACTCATGTCCACTTGACTGGCATATGTAAGCTGAAATGAAGGAATTTATTTATCTGTGAGTCTAATATGTGTACAGTAATATTTTTAGGTCATCCAACATTTTATAAATGCTGTGAACTTACTAGCTAAATCATATATGTATTTATTTTTTTCAAATTCAGTAACATACTTAAGGAATATAGAATAGAATATATAAAAGTGCTTTACACATGAAAATTAAATGTGTTAAATGCCTTAACCCCTTGCTGCCAGGCATGGCAAGTGTGTATATGCCATGCCAATTGTGTGTTTAATTTAATATTTGTTTTTACATATAGATGGTTCCACAAGTAGTAAGTCACCAATGAGCCAATTACGCAAACTACCTGTCTTACCTGTTTACCCTTTTCCTTGATTTTTAATATTTTCTAGTATTTAATACTGCTGTTAGTAATGTCAGTAACATTATAGTAACTAAAATGTTTATAATAAAAATAAGTGTCAATATTGATAGCATCAGTAAAAAAAAAAAAAAAAAAAAAAAAAAAAAAAAAAAAAAATCCCACTTTTTCAAGGGACAGTGAGGTCACAAGATCTACTAATTGACTCCTTTGTGGATAAGCACTGGCTGAGCCATCTATGTGCAGAAACAGAGTTAACTAAGCATTACCAAAGGGAACACACCATTTTCCTGTCAGCATTGGGTTAACGTATAAAATAACAAACATATAATCATATTTGCAAATTAGAAATTTTGTTACATCTTGAACAAATTTACTGCAAAAGAAAAGAAAGGTAATTAGTTCACCAGCTACTAGTAACAAATACAGAGAATACAGCAATATATAAGAATTACTCACCTGGTCTCCCTGCCAGACACAATTCATCTCCGGACATTTAGTAAGGGCGACAGACACTGCCTTGATGATGAGATCATTTACACTCACATTAATCCCCTCATTTTTGTATTGTTTTCTCAAGGCCAGGAGTTTGTCCGACTGACATTCTAGAGTACCATATGAATGAGCAATTCCACTCTGAAACATATCACAAATCTTAGGATTTCACATTGGCGGCAATTCTGACACACCAATTGTATTTTTATTCTTAAAATTCCAATAACTCAGCTGCTGGTTTTCAACAAATTCAAGGGTGTATATCCCTGAAATACTGAAGATGTTTGTACATACAAATACACAGTTTAATGTGAAATTTACAAATGATATAATACAACTCTTAAGATTCTTCTCATGTCTTACCTTGGACTGTGTTAATCGTTTAGCAATGGTTCTCCTCATGCTGGTCACCTCAATATCTTCGTATCCATCCTCTGACACTCCAATAGTTGGTGGAGGAGCTGGAACAGCTGGTGTAGGGGCTGGTGCCACTGGAGCAGCTGCAACAGCTGGTTTTGGTACTTCAGGTGGTGGTACTGGAAAAAAATACAATATAATAATTAAAATAGAACAGAATATTATATAAAAAATCTAATTTTCTTCTCTGAACTAGACATGTCAGTAATCACTAATATTTGACCTGATCAGAAGAACTAGTGCACAGGCATTGTTATGTGATAAAACATTTTATCTGAGAATTGCTGATCCTTTCAAAACCAAAGCACAAGAAATTAAACCACAAAACAAAGATATCAAACACCAGAGACTGATGCAAGTGTTAGTAAGTGCCAAGCCTCATCTAGTTTTTGTTTGCTGTGAAGAAATAAAAAAGCTGAAACTATAAGAATGCTTACGAAATGTATAGTATCATAAAAATTATGTTTTTCCATTGAAATTCTCTTATTCCTTCAAAATATAAAACAAGACTGTTTAATGTAATATCTAACCTATATGACATACAGCAGGAACATACTACAAACAATATACAAATAAAAATAAATATAAACCAAAATAAAATGTGACAAGAAAGCAATAACAACAACAGCAACAACAAAATTTACCTGCTGATACTGGGAGTGGCTGAAGACTTTTTTCCTTGATGTATTTCAGAACATCTCCTTTTAAGAGAATTCCATGAGGACCTCCAGGAGGAACCTGCTCAGCAGCCAGTCCATACTGCTCCAGCAACAACCGAACAGATGGCCCGTAATTGCTGCAATGAAAGAAAATACCGGACTATTTATTTCTGTTAATGTAAATGGTATAAAAGATATGTTTTATACATTTTTAATACTTTGTTTTTTATTAACCCTGCATGAATATGGAAATTTTATCTCTGAAATCTATGCCTTCCCATGTAATGAATTATCATGATTCATCAATTTTGGAGGTTGATATATATAGTGGTTTAAAGCTAATCAGTCAATATTTGGATTAATGGTATGGTAATTATAGCTGCCAGTTACTTATTTTTCATTTTATATTCATTTACTTCATGAATGATTTTCTTGGTACATTTGTATCTCCCAAACAGAAAGAAAGAAAGAAAAAAAAACTCCTAAAACTTACAGGTAGACAAGAAAAATAGAATAAGATTCCTCAAACACTATATCAATTGATTTGTTATCTGTAACAGTATCTTACTCTATCTAAATTGTAATAGGATCATCCCACTGAACTCCTGCAAACCCTTTGAAACCTTCCCAAATCAACATTTCATTATTGGCTTAAAGTAATACTTGAAAGTGTCTCTATATAAATACTGAAAACATACAAAACTTAAGGCTTTTACTGTGAAGAGTTTTCAAAATAAAAGCCTCCAGGAAATTCATCAAAGTTGTTTTTCAGGTTTTCCTAAAGACAAAAATACCAGGAATCAGTGTTAACTGCTGAAAACGTACATCCAATCAACCAGGATCTATCACCAAAATTGGTGATATGGTGGAGTTGCAGCCAGATTTCTTTCAAACTTGAATATATTCAATTTCAAAATAATGAAAACCCAGTCATAAAAAGAAACATATAATTAATCATGTGTAATACATCTTCTGTTGGAAGGGTATCCATGTAAATGGAAAATTATTTCTGCTTATAAAAAATAAAAAAAATGGTTTCTGACAGGCTATTCATTCAAAAGTGATAAGAGGTAGACCAATTTTAAACTACTTTCTCTGTTGGTATAGTGGAGAGACATTTGGTGAAGTTCATGTGGAAGAGACCATTATAAAACTTTTAGGAAATTGAAATGCCAAAACAAAGAAGCATGAGTGGAGATGAGAAAAAATGAAAGAAAAAGACCGACAAAGAAAAAGGCAGATCACATCAACTGCTTCAAAAGAAAAACAACCTAATTCCAGCATACCCATGAGCATGGCCACCCCCAGCTGCAGCTGCTGCAGGAGTATCTTCTGCAGTAGTTGCAGAAGCTGCAGACTCCTCACCAGCTGGGATTTCTATGGTTTTCCAGTCCTCCCCTTCAGGAGCTAAGACAGCGATTAGAGTTCCTACTTTGACATCCTTCGTGTCCTCAGGTACCTGGTACAAGAAAATGAGAAACCCTTTGATAAACATGTCTTCTCCAAAAATCAAAAATTTTATAAACAAAATCATTATCACTAAGTCTCTATAAGACACTGTTATTCCAGACAAAAATCTCACGCATAAACACACAAAATTCACTATACTGTGTTATGATCACCCTGAACAATATGGTAGAATATCCTGATAAATTTAATTTTTCTAGATCTTTCCAAGATTTTACAACAAAGACAATCAGTTACTTACGCTTAAACTAAAAAATCACAAACACACATTAAAATAATCACTGTTTCTATTACCTTTACAAAACCATCTTACAATTTCTTTAAAAATTCCTGCTATTTCTTGTTTGAACACTTTACTTTATGTAACTTTCATTTTTATTAACCTATTTTATTAAGCGGTGGACTCACTAGAAAACATCAGACAAAGAAACAGTGACTAAGTTAACAGTACATAAATAAGTAGTACAAAATGTCATCCTTAAAAACAAGAACCAAAATGTCCTGGCATGATGCAGAATGAATATAAGATGTATAGGTACAAAAACAGAACAATTAAACCCCCAAATAGATAGCATTATTTCTCCTGGATAGTATAACCAATGTAAGAAAAAGTACTTTCATCTCACAATATCACACACTTCAATACAAAACACCTACTTGTAATCAAATTCTCCAATTATTGTCCCTAACTTTTATTTCCTGAACATTCCTACTTCCATACCCTTGAATAAAGATATTTCTCTCTACAAAACCCTGATAATCAAAAGATTTACTCCTAATCAATTCATACCAGGGCAGTCTGGGCAGTGCAGTTGGATTACTGGTAAACAGCTACTGCACTTCTTTGCTTTGTATCACCTTTAAAACTTAAGATTAAACCATGCACCCAACACAAACAATCAAATATATGAAGTATGTCTATATATGATGTCAATTATAGCAATGCATTACAGTGGGATCATGTTGCATGACTAATATGAAGTGTCCAGTGCAAAGCATAAACTTTACATGTTACAACAAATGAGGCAGAATATGTTTGAAATACTATGCCATAATCCCAAAGCAAACAGCCCATTATACCACTGCACTACCCAGACAGCATACCTGGTACAGAGAACAGGTGTCTGGTGTTAAGGTAGGGGAGGGAGTGGCTCTGTCCTGTTCCTGCTTCACTGTTCCTCTGTCACCATTACTGAGACTTTCTTGTGATTCATTCCTTGACATATTTTCACCAGGTTGACTCAAACTCTCTGCTTCTATTGAAGTGTATTTGTGGATATCAACACCATGAAGTGGATCCTCAAGTGTTTGTGGTTCTTCTTGCACAGCAGATCCAAACGCTTGTAGGTTTTCTTCTTGCAGTTCTGCGAGTTCTCCAGAAATGTCAACAGGATCTGACTTCTTGGTGACAACTGCTTCTAAAGGCATAATCAAGGTTGTTACTCTTTCCTCAGGATATTCATGAAGGGCAATAGACTCACTCAAACCAGATCCATCTTCCTGTAGATATGTAGTCTCAGTAGTTCCTATTTCTTGAAGATTTTCTTTCTGGCAGGAAGTCAGTTCATCTTCAATGTCTGTGTACATCACTCGCTTTTGAACATCAGCAAAATCTAACTTGGCAATATTCTTGGGTCCAGATGTGGGTTCTAATGCTGGCTGGTGATGGACAAATTCAGAATCTTCAGGAAAAGCTATTCCTTCCCTCTTTCCTTCAATATCATCTGTACCATCTGATGTTTTTGTCAAAGCAAACAACTGCTCAAGGGTATAATCACCTTCTTTATTCTCAGGCTGAGTATCTTGCAACTCCTTTGAAGAATATTCATGAATATCAACATTCTGGAAAACATCCTCAACTGACTGTGCCTCCTCTTGTACTGCAGTTCCAAATACCTGAAGGTTCTCCTCCTGCAATTTAGTATGTTCCCCTGATAAGTCAACAGGATTAGATTGTACAGTTTCTGCTGCTACTAAGGGCACTATCAAGGTTGTCACTCTTTCCTCTGGGTACTCATGAAGGACATCCGAGTCCCTTAGGGTAAAGTCATCTTCCATCATAACCATACTTTTAATAGTACCTATTTCTTGGAGATTTTCTTTCTGACAAGAGGTAAGTTCATCTTCAGTGTCTAAATATTTCTCTCTCTCCTGAATTTGGGTTTCAGCAAAGTCTAATTTGGCAATATTCTTTGGTCCAAATTTAGGTTCTAATTCTGGTTGGTGATGGACAAACTCTGATTCTAGAGGAATATCTCTTTCTGCTTCCACATTTCCAGTTACTTCATCTATAACATCTGGTGTTTTTGATAGAGCAACCAGTTGCTCTACTGTATGATCACTTTGTGCTGTATCATTTAAATATTCTGGAAGCTGTTTCTCACTACTCAAAGCATCTGCTGTTTTCCCAGTAGACTCTAACTCATTTTCTGTGGCCTCATATTGCATCCTTTCCTTTGTAAATGAATCTTTACCTGGTACTTGCAATAAGTCTGTACCTTCTTCTACTGAACTTGCAGAAGAGGGAGCTTCTCTCACTTCATTTACAGGTTCACTTTTTACTTGTGCCATTCCATGACCTTCCATTAATATAATTTCATACCATTTCAATGCCTTCTTTGGATGTTGTTTGTAGTCCCTGATCCATGGCTGGTTTATAACATTTGCTTCGTCCTCCTGTTTTACTTCACTGACAGTTTCTTCAGCTGCTGCATTAACTTCCCCTCGCATTATCTGCTTTCTATGTTGTTCTTCAACTTTAGTTTTTCTAGAGCATTTCATCTGTATAGTGTCCTTTGGAACACTTATTTTTTCTTGGGTTTCAACTTGAATTTTGCTCTTCTTTGTAGCCACTGCTTCATCAATTCCTGCCATATGGCTATGTGCTTCATAGAAATTGTCCAAGAAAGATCCACCTTCATCGTCTCCACCAAAACCAAAAAGTCCAGCTGTAATTGCAGTATAATAAGAGATAAAATTCCTTTTCAGTCAAATATGAAATAAAGCCTTAGACAGATAATGAAAGCAGCTGCTACTACCTCGCCACCTGTAGGTATAATGCTGAAAGGCAACAATAATAATACTATCAAGGATGACAATAAATACTTAGATGTCCGGCTACAACCACCTTCATCTACTTGCACACAAAAAGTCAAACACCTTCCCTACAGTAGTTATTACCCGCATTCAACATACCAAGATCTTGGCAAGGATGCCCTCCTCCTCGGTATCCATGGTCACCACAGCTTTATCTGTCTGAATGTCGCACAGGGCATCTCCTGGCTGAATGGGGTCTCCCTCCTTTTTAAGCCACTTGACAATGGTTCCCTCCATCATCGTGGGGGAAAGTGATGGCATTTTAAGAGGCATACCTTCCGCTGTGTGAGGGACCGTAAGATGTGTCAAATTATCATTCATTTGGCAAAATGTGTATAAAGGAGTGGGAAGAAGATGATGAGAGGAAAACATATGGAAGAGTAAAAGATATGAAGTATAAAGGCAGATTTACACTGGAAGTAAGGATATCTTATACAAGCAATGCGGCAGATGGAGGATGCTATGTGAATATCCACACTGAAAAAAAAAAAAAAGCTGCAAAACTATGTTTTCAAATAAACTTCACATCACCCAGTGGAAGGAAATGAGATCAATTTGGTAAGGACAATATTTGGTTAATATCATTATCTAATGCAAGAGTTGAGATGTTAAAGAAAAATTCAAGCAATATTTCAAATTATTTCCTGGATTGTAGAGGACTTACAATATAAGACTCACTGGGGTTGGGGAAGGGGCCTGGGGAATTTTAGAATACTTAAGCACACATGCGTTAACAGAGCTATGTTTTAAAAATATTGTTGGTCCAGCAACTGATCAAGACATGCGTGTGATGTAGCTAGCATACCACACGTAGCTTTGCAACCAGTGTGAACACACTTATTGAAAATACACTGAGGCAATTGAAAGTCACGTAGATCCACTCCTGATGTGAATCTGCCTTATGGAAGATAAAGGCAAGTATTAAAAGAAGATTAAAAAGCAAGAATTAGTATTAGGTGGACATCTGTTTTAAGTGGCAGAAAATGAAAGCAAGGAGTGACAGAATAATTCACCAAGAGGTCAATTACAGCCAAAAGAATTTCAAAACAGTATGTACACATACATAAGACAAATGTTAATATGCAAAGTAAAACCATAACAAATAGCAAAGTAACTTATAGTAGATACCTGCACATTTATGTTAATAAATGGCAACCTTTTACACAAAGCAATATCATATTCTAATATAAAAACCTACATATTCACTGTCCATTGTGATCTTGTTTTATCAATATTGTTTCCAGACAAATGGCTCCCAAGGCACTTAACCTGATGCTACCAAGGATGGCATGTTCTGACATGCCATGCCTACTGTGGTTTGGGTTATCAACTGTCTTTAAACATAGATGACTCTACAATTCACGTACATGAATCCACAAAGTACTTAGTCACACAGGATTCAATTACTAGTATTACCTACCTCAGCTGTTTATCCTTTTCTTGATATTTGGAAATATTTTAATTTGTCTTTAATAGGTATTAGTAATGTTAATGCATTATAATGATCATATCTGTAATAAAAATAATTGCACTGATATTGAAGGCATACATAAAAAAAAACATTTTCCAAAAAACTAAAGGAAAGGGGAATATCAGGTCTACTAATCTATGTGTAGAATTTCACCAAAGAAAACTAAAGCGAACACTAGATTTTTCTGGCAGCACTGGATTAAGCCTAGCCATAAAGGAGTCAATTACAACCTGACTGCAACAATTTAGCCTTTTACTATCATTGTAGTTAAGTTTGTAATTGTAAATATAGCAATAAGAGCAACATTAGTAATAATAAGACTAAAGAAATAAATGCCTTTCTTGCCTGAGAATTTATGTAACAGAGTAATGATGTAAGAGCAGGTAGGCCTAAGAACTGAATCCTTGGTGCTTTCAAAGAAATGTGTGTTAAACAAATCATTATGGAAAATAATTGTCTGTACCCTGTGCCACTAGGTTAACAAAATATCACTGGGGGAAAAATAGATAAAATAAGTAAATAATGTCATTTACATTAATGCCTTTATTTCCACTGATTTTAAAATACATTGAAAACAATTCAGTCAAGAGGCACATTTCTAAGGTTTGTTATCCAAGAGGACTGCGGGCTGAGGCATCTGAGTCCTGCTCTAGTGTTTGTGAGTTCGACCCTTTCTCTGCCGGGAGTGATTAGGACCCTGACTATTTCTTATGCAAAGCAGGTGGAGGCAACCTACAGTACCTATAGGCTAAGGCTGTTGTCATTCAGTGTGCCCATATCACCGTAATTCTTCATTATTCAGCATCTTGTGAGTTACGAAATCTTATCATAGGGTAATACTACTAAGATTTTCTATAGATTCAAAACACACATCTATTCACTGACCCTTTTTGTTGTCTGATAATAACAAAAGCGGACATAAATAATGCTATTTGCTAGATTATACTTAGACTTGGTTCAGTTTAGGCGTTGGTTGGGCTGTTTGGTTAAATTAGGTTTGGCCTTTTAACCCCATTACAGAGAGTGAAGAAATGATTGTGAATAATATTAAACAAATTAATTCCAGTTTATGTGAGTTTTCAATTTTTCTCTCTCTTGAACTTTCACTTCTAAAACTAATTTATATGATTATGTTGTAACATTTTGTCCATGGATATGTGTAAGAAATAAAACAAGCAGCATATAATTATGCATTATCTTATCAATTTATATAATATATCTTCATGGAGTTAATCATTCATCAACCTGTATATTTTGGACAAAAAATATTTTTCAATTTACTATATAAAATTACAGTACCATGTTTTCTTTACGAATATCTGTAAACTTCCAAGACATTAAAGCACATTTTGAAGATCTCATAAGCTTGACAACCTTTGAATTTAGAATAAATTCGGGTTTCTAGAAAATGTAACTAAGAATAACCTATTGCAAAATCTTGTTTGCATTGCGATTTGAAGGAGCAGAAAGTAACATTACCCTATCTGTATGTTTAGTTTCTGTCTCATTTGTACACCAGTAAAGACGCACGAATTGCACATAAATTCGTCTGATTAATTATCCATAATTATCCAAGGACAAGATGAAGGTTAGAAATATAGGCCTACATGAACAGACGACACATCTTTCCCTCAATTTTCTCCCTACACACTAGCACCTCCTTCTCCAATTCCATACCATTGAGCGGTGGCGAGCTGTGGAAAAGGGCTGCATACAGGTAATTAAACCTCGAGACTTTAGAGAAGTGAGTTCGGTATAAATTCTGAGCGAGAAAACCCGCTCGGAGAGCAGCCATCTTGCCGGCCGGACTTTCGTCTCTGTGGTGTAAGCGACCTCGATATTTTGTATTCAATTCTAAAAAATATTATTTCTATGCTATCTTATTTTGGGTGCTATTTCTTAACTTTTGTTTGCCACTTCTAAGCAGGTAATATTTTGTTTTTTGGGGATGCGGGTAACTGTTTTTTTTTTTTCTTTTATCTCTTGTAAGGGTTTCTATAACATCATTTCTTGCTTGACATCATAAAAAATCTATTTTGTATTACTTCTTTCCTGTGACTCGTAGCTTTTTGCTTATTTTTCCTCTATCTCGATCGGGTCTATCATTCTGCAAGAAATTTCTTCCGATAATAATTCTCTTTAAAATCCAAACTGTATTCTAGTACATTTCATAAAACATTAATTATATCTCTTTACTTTATTTATTCATCTTATCTATTTTTTTATATGTCGTGACTAAAAAAAATCTGCTTTGCTTGCATTTCATTATCGGCAAATCTTTTATATAAGCAGATAAAGATGTACTTCAGATAGTTTCATTTGTTGTCAAAATGTATGGATGATAAGAATCTAAAGTTATTTCAGGTCTATGTATTTATTAACATATATGACATCGTCAGCACTATACTTTTAATAGTGATAATTATGATCATAATGGCAGTTGATTGTAATATCACGATTAATGATAATAATATAACTAATCATGATTATAATGG
>NC_091570.1:20541357-20561357 GCF_042767895.1 Penaeus vannamei
TCGAGGAGGAGGTATTAATAACAGAGAGGCATTGTAGGTTCGGAATGAATAGAGTTGTCAGTCGAGGAGGAGATATTAATAACAGAGAGGCAGGGTAGGTATCGAAGTGGTAGAGATTGGAGTATCAGGATTTAGATTAGAAATGGGATTTGGCTAGGAATAGGGAGAATAGAGGTAGGGTGATTCAGGGTACAGGGAAGAGGTACTGGGAGAAATTCAGAAACATCTTGTGATGGGGGTTGGGAATGCAGAGAAAAGACTGTTTTGGAAGAGGTAGAGAGAAAAACCTCGTCGTCGTGCTTCCTGTCTAGCCTCATGTAGAGTAAGGCCTAGTTAGGGTAGATAGTGCACGAGCTTGGGATTCTGATGTAACTGTGACCAGGCGTTAACGATCGGAGCGACTGCAAAAGGTAGCTTTGCCTATTTGTTTTTGGAGGCATTGTTGAAAGAGAAGGGTGAGTGGGGGGAATCACAAAGAATCGACCCCCTTGGCTGGGCCAAAGACAGTACTCAAAAAGTTTGCAGTGGTTGAGGCAATAGAAGGACGAGGGCGGGAAGAAGATGGGGTGGTGTAGAGTGGAGTAGGTCTGTGGGGGGGGGGGGGGACAATAAGGATAAAGTGTAGGAAGAGGGGGTAGCCATTGATCAAGACTGTGCAGTAAGAGATGGAGAATATAATGTTGGGAGAGAGGAAGGTGTGCATTCTAGGTTGAGTAATAACCCGGGTGGGTAGTTCAAAATGGATAAGGGTTGTCAGTTAACGTCGAGTAGGGGGTATTAGCATATGGTTGGAGCTGTGGTCAAAGGAGAGGCAGGGGTCGGAAAACCATAAAAATCGAAATCAGATGGGCTAGTTTATGAAGGGGTAAGCCCTAATGCTCCTATTAAGGATAAAGAATCTTCATTATTAGCCATGGTGACCCTGAATAAAATTGGGAAAAGAAACGGTCTACCCCTCAGGGTCCCCATAAGGGTTAAGGGCTAGGCAATTAACCAAGGGAATACCGTGCCCATGGCTTCCGAAGGCTGATCATGATTGAATGAAAGCCAGCCTTTCATCCTTTCAGCACGGCTTCCACACCTTGGACAGAAGATGGGGGGGGGGGCAATTCCTACGTTGGGCTCCAGTCTCCGTCTCCTAAGTTCCCCCACGACACCAACGAGCAAGGTATTGGGAGGGGGCTATATGGTAAAAGATATTTAAATTCACAAGGCTGGTGGTGTTATTTGGACAACAGTTTTCATCTGTGGATACAGGCAAACCTTGACAATAAATCATATTACAGGTACCAAAATGTATTCTTAGGTTGGTAATGATTTTACATTTGCATAATCAATTGCTTTTAGCTGTAATTCATATCTTCAAGACATGTGATTGGCTGTTTGCCAACGTGAAGACTAGTTTTAAGTGCCATGGTAAATCTTTGCCTTATGTATTAATAACATTACTTCAAAGCTGCTCAAAAGCTGATATATTAAGTTTGCTGTTTTACTCACATCAGTTTCTATACATTTGTTTTGTGTGATAATGTTAAAAAGCGGATGCATAAAATGTTGGATGTTTTAGTGTATATGCAATTTAGAAATGTTAAAAATTTCAAACATAAATAGCATTCCAGTCAAAGTCAGGATATGTTCGAATGCAGCCTATTTGTAATTTCTTTTGTCTAGCAAATATGAAGCAAGCACTGGGAGTGGGAGAGATTTGCCGCCTTAACAATATTGTGATTCTTGCACCCGGTTTTCCCCCTGAAATCTGCTCTATCTTGCGGTAAGAAATGGTCTATCAATAGTTATAAATATGATGTAAAGCTCAAGGTCAGGATGAAACACAAACTATAAACCCATTCATCTCAAAACGATTTTGGTGAATTCGACTCATTCTCAACGCCTCGTATATGGTAAACAAACGACACTAAATAGAGCATAATGGGTAGTTTATATATTCCATATTTTGTGCCTCGAAAAACTCTATGAAATGATTGTAGAACATTAGTCTAGAAATGATTTTATGGCGCGTTGATATCAGCCACTGTTCTGTTATGGGAACCGTCCCTGGAAGCGTGGGCGAGGGGTGGGAGGCTGAAAAATTTGGGGTCAAATTGAGTTAGCTAGCGTATTGCATAAGTAAAAGAATGAGGAAACTACCAAACGACTATTAAAGCCCAGCTCCGGTTAGTTCTTGGGCGGTACACAAAAAGCACGCCAAGATGTGGGGAGGTACACTGCTAATATGTGCCCGGGTACACTCATGTGGACTTATGCTTGTTGCAATCTTATGTATGGCATTTGATAATGACATTGCGCATAGATATGAATGTTCAAAGAACACTTTTACATCAATATCAGAAAAAAATATCAGTGATTTATGTCGAAATTGTGAAGTCAAAACAAACAAACACACACACGCACGCACGCACGCACGCACACACACACGCACACGCACACACGAGTTTTGTGTACTTTTACACATGGAATATGCTTTCCATCGAGGCTCCCTGGTAATACGAAGGGATCTGTATGGATACCGAATACGGAGCACTAATGTTTGAAAACAGAAATGAGAATAATGGTTAAATTTCGTTTTGACTTCGGTCAACCGTAGGTACTCCCCAGCATCGGTAAATTTGATTTGATTTGAAATTGGTTGTTTCCACTCTAAAGAGCAACTAGAAGTCAGATCTTTGAACTTCAGAGATATGAGCGAGATACCGAATATTTCGTGTGAAAGATGATAGTACACAGTAATACCTGTTCTGAAATAAAAACTGTAATTTTGAGCTCGTTTGCATGAGCTGTCTCCGTCTAGAGTTGAAACAGTTATCACTCTCTCCGTGCGTTTCTGATAAAAAAATATTACTGTAGATATTACCGTAGGTCTTAGGTACTATAAATACGCAAATATCCAACCACACCAAGGCTCTGATGATTTTATGGGTGCAAATGACTAATCACCAACTGTACACTTGTTTCTTGTTGAAAACTGTTTCTTTTGAAAATTGTTAAAGAAAACAGTGATAGGGATAACTAATATATTTTATTCCTTTACATATAAAAGTCGATGTAGGCCTACTAAATGAGGATGATTAAAATGGTTGATCTTATGTCCATGTGTTTACATACATATGATCCTCCTCGAAAATTATAAACACCCAGTGACCATCTCCCTCTGTGGAGCATAGGAAAAATTCAAATTCTTTGGCATGTCTCAAATGCATGTACTTCATACACAAGCTTTTAAAAATCTAAAAATGGAATCGCCATGTTGTATTCATGCTAGGAATTTATGACTAGGATGATTATCTACTGATATTGCCATTCAAAGTTTTCCATTTCAAAATCGAATTGTCAAAAAGAAAAAAGAAAAAGAATAAAGGGTTTTATCTAGTTCAGATTAGTTGTCTCCATAGTTTAATGCATTTATCAACTTTTCAGAGAAATATCTACTTGTATATCTGAAGAAAAAACAATAAAATGAGACATACCTTTACAGAATATTGTCCCAATTGAAAATGATAATTCTGTTTGACTTGGTACCTTTGTTCAATGTACATGCTAGAAAAAATAAGCTAAAATTGAGCAAATCACCTTGACTGCAACCAGAATGTCATATATGCTTTATGTTTCTTAGAATCTTAAAAATGCTTATCCTTTCAAATAATTCAAATGTTTATCTTCCCAATTACTATTATCATATGGAAAAGGTCTGGTTATAAACTGCAGGCATCCATAACATGAATAAATGCAGTGATACAAATTCTGTATCCAATCAAGTTACAATTTTAAGTACTAGGTGTGTTATTTCCATTATTATATATAAATAGATTTATCTTCAAAATTTCTAAATTGTCAAATATGAATAATTATTAGTTTAAATCTGCTTTATGTGGAATGTTTTATGCAAGTTATGCATGTTTTATTCCTTATTTTCCAGACAAACTGAAAGCTTGGTAGACAGTCACCAACTTCTCCACTGTCGCAGGTTAATATTATTACTAATTTCCATAACTATTGGAACATGATAGTGGAATGCTATACAAACGCAGCAATTTCATGAACCTAAATATACCTTTTATGCAACAATATCTTAACTCGGGGATACATGGAAAAAACAACAAAATTCCTATATTCTTTAATGTTATGAAAAGATCTATACATTTTAAATTCATTGCATCCATATAAAATGTTTAATGATCCCTTGAAGCACAGATTGTACTGTTATTGAATCTCTGCTCTCATATCTAAGACTGCGTCAATGTCTGACAAAAAAAAAAAAAAGAAAATAAATAAAGGAAGAGAGGAAGAAAGAAAGAAAAAATTAAAATGACCACTTTAGTGATGACACTCACTATTCTGCACAAGATTAATCGTAACAGTACAACCTGCTCATAACAATGATATATATATATATATATATATATATATATATATATATATATATATATATATATATATATATATATATATATATATAGAATGTGTCACTTTACCTGACAGTGACATGAAAAGTAACATAAAACTGGAAATTATAAAGAATAACTGATACTCCAACTCAAATGAGAGTATGCGTGTCCAAAGTTGTTCTAAGACCAAATGCCAAAAAAAAAAAAAAAAAAAAAAAAAAAAAAAAAAAAAAAAAAAACATTTATAAAATGTTTTGCTAGTTTTAACTTTCATCTATAACGCTGACATCAATATATTCATGCTAATGCACTCCAGTCATTAGACTGTAGTGCATTATAGTCTATACATCAATGCTGGTGTTATGTGTGAAATTCTAAAGCAACAACTCCTCTTATGAATGCATTTCTGGGCAAATGGTTGAAGATAAAAGAAAAAGAGAGAAAAGAGAAAAGGGAAAGGAAGAGAAATTAAAAGAGAAAAGAAAAACAGAGAGAAAGGAAAAAGGAAAAGAGAATTGAGAGAAGAGAAAGGAAGAGAAATGAGAAAAGAAAAGAGAAAGGAAGAGATATAGGAAAAGAAAAGAGAAAGGAGAAGTAATGTGAGAAAACGAGAAAGAAAAAGGAGGAGAAATGAGAGAAAAAGAGAAATAAGAAAAAGAGAAATGAGAAAAGAAAAGACAAAGGATGAGAAATTAGAAAAGAAAAGAGAAAAGATCAGAAATGAGAAAAAAGAGAATGCAGAAGAAATGAGAAAATAAAAAAGAAATGAGAAAAGAAACAAGAAAAGAAGAGAGATAGGAAAAGAAAAAAGAAAAATGAGAAAACATAAGAAAAGAGAAAAGGAGAGCAATGAAGAAAAATGTGAAGAGAAAAGGAAAGCAAAGAAGAAAAATGTGAAGAGAAAACAGAAGAGGAGAAAACAGAAAACGAAATAGAAAAGCATAGAAAATGCAAGAGAAGAGAAAAGATAAAAGAGAAATGAAAAGAAAAGAGGTAAAAAAAACTTAAATAAGTAGAGAACAAAAGAAAACCTTTTAAAATAAGACAAATGCATTATAACCTAAAAATCACCACTTTCATTTGCGCTTTTCCTTTCTAAATAAACGCACTTTCAGTGGTTCTTTATTGAAGCCATATGCTCTAGCGACCTGTGATCAAGAGAAACAAAATTCCATTAAAATACAGACAAAATCAGATTCTCATTTACTAACCTATAAACTGAAAAAAATCAAATATCTATAATATAATCATGGACGTGGGTGCTGAACCTCTCTATATGAACTCACAAACATGAGACATTCTAATCTTCCTTACCCTTAATGTATCAAGTTTACTAGGGTCAAAGATAGACTTCAGAGGAAGAGCCATGTATGATCGTAGAAAAGCACGGTAAGCCTTCTTTCCCATATTGGAGAGGTGTTCATCGTGCTGGTTTAACTCCTCCACCTGAAACAAAATACTGCATTGTCAGTATTTCACTACAATATTTCCATTCTCTTTTAGGATTGTTGGCACATAGCTTTTGCAGGAAAGGGCTGTAGTCACCTTCCTTGTGACTGATAGGATTTTAAACATAATCAAGTTACTGGCTTATCAAGCCTTATACAAAGATGATGCTTTGTAGAGCACATTGTATAAATTAATTTGTAAAGTTATTAAAATACATGGTTTGGCCATGGGTGCACCAACACAAGGCAAAACAAACTTGTTTGGTACAGCAGTGAACCAAGAGTATTGCATTAGCCTATTGGATCCAGATGCTTCACTGCCATAATGTGGCCCAAAATATGGGTATTAGGCTTATGTGAGTGGACACTACTGGGTGTGCTGCTTGTAGGCAAGGTGCTAACGAATGAACTGTAGAATAAGAGATAATTTGCTACCAGAATATGATTGAAAAGAATGAATATCTGATTGCAAACATATACAAATTAGCTGCAAAAAAGTGTAGTGTTTGCTCTAGCATTGTTTTGTGAAATGTTTCTACACACAGACGACTCCACAAGTGCTCAACCAACAAGGAATATATTAGTAGACATTGTGACCTTATCTGATTTCACCTTTCCTTGAGTTTTTGGGAAAAATGTTTTTTATACTTATGCTATTAATATTGATGCTGCAACTATTACTACTGATATTTATAACCTTAATAATGTTATTACATTACAAATAACAATATAAGATAAGAGAATATTTCCAAAAATCAAGGAAAAGAGTAAACAATTAAGATGGATAATAATACATCATCAATTTGCAACTGGAATATATAATTGAAAAGTGAATGAAAACTGTACCAAATTGCAGGTTTATAGTGTTATAAAATTTCATTTGAATTAGCTGCAAACCAGCTATAAATTAACCAAAATTGTAAATATAACTATTCCTTAAGGCAAAGAGAAAATTGAGATATAATGCTATTGCTGCTAAGTCTGTTGGGGAAAAAACAGAACGGGAATTTTGTAAATAATACGAATAAGAATATGAAAAGGGTAGAACAAAACATGTTATTCAAAGACGTCCCCAATCCAAAATAGAACAATAACCAAAATAAGCAGCTTGATTCTCACCTGAAGTTCTTCTACTTCTCTCCATGAAATATCCATGTGAGGAAGAGTAACACTGTGAGACTTCATATAAGAAATGAAATTAGTTTCATGTGGTTGAAGAAACAGTATAGCACTGCCACTGTCTCCAGCTCTGGCCGTTCTTCCAACCCGGTGAATGTACTCCCTGTTAAAGTACATATTTTTTGATGTTATAGTTAGAGAAAAAAACAAAACAAAGAATGCTGAATATTTTCTTTAGGAATAATGATTAATTTTATGTGTGGAGTTATTGAGGGGAACTGGTGTTTCATGACACACACACACACAAACAAACAAACAAACAAACAAACAAACAAACAAACACACACACACACACACACACACACACACAAAAGTTACGCTATAAATAGAATTGAGCACATATTTCAGAATGGCGCTAGATAATGATAATGAAAAATCTAGACCACAGAATACACTTACATGGGGTCGGAGGGAGGATCAAACTGGATTATCAAGTCGATGCCTTTAATGTCCCAGCCTCTCGCACCCACATCTGTGCACAAAAGTGTACCTTTTGTTTGATTTTTGAAAGTGAAGAATCCATCAGTTCGTTTATTTTGCGACAGCCTCCCCTAAAGGATAGAAAAAAAAATAATAAAATAAAAAAAGGAATCTGGAGTTATAGCCATTATTATTATGAGAAGAGAAAACTGAAATTGGGGAAGTTAAGGAGACCTAATTTACCCAATACCAAATGATGACATTGATTTATGAGTGATTACACATCTAGGTGATTAGAAATCACAGACACTGAATTTTTGTTTATAATTACCACTTAGTTTAAGCTAGATTTTATTAGGATGACAAAGCACCCATATAATTTCTAACAATTGCATTACTCTGGTAATTATATAATAAGCAATAAAAAAGAAAAAGAAAAGAAGAGTATATCAAAACAACAATAGCAGCCAATAAAAAAAGAAAAAGAAAGAAAGAAAGAAAGAAAGAAAGAAAGAAAAAAAGATCTTAAATACTAGAAAATCTTTTTCCATAAAACGTACATGGAGTAGGGAAACAGGAACTTCCAAGCAGTTAAGGATGTGGTGGTAATACTTGACATTCCAGACGCTGTTAAGGAAAATCATGACTTTTTTGTCCTGATTCTCTTTAATAAGTCTACAGAGAAGGGAAACCCTCTTCTCAATAGGACACACCACATAAGCTGTAATAAAAGATATACTTCATGAAAACTCTATCTAGCCTTGGAAAAATAAAGGAGGTAAAACCAGTATACAAAAAAATGGGGATTTTTAACATCATCACATTAACTCTTCATGATTAAAATATTACTGTTGGATTCAAAACCTCCTTCTTAACATTGCTTTTATTTTGATTCCAGAAATTCATCTGCTGTTAGATGCTAATCCTATACTTCTCACTTTAAATGTTCTATTTACAAAGCCTTTAGTTTTTTCTCTCATTTTTTTACACATGTGAGGATTGATTGCAATAACTTTTTGAGTATTGATTAATTTTTTTTGTAGAATGTATGATAATGATGGAAAAAAAAAAAATAAATAAATAAAAATAATAATAACAATAAAAGCTAGTTCTATACTTACCCTGTTCTAAGCCATCCACTGTTGCTTCATTTTTGTCTGAGTCTACATCAACTTCTACAGGATTGGCCTTAAGAGCAAGAGGGGCTAAAGCATTTGTCTTGGTATCTTTTGTTGCGCTGAACAAAATCGTCTGACGTTCGCCTGTTTAAAAAATGGAATGCACTGTACTGGACATAGCAACTAAAGGCACTATATCTACAATTCAATGTACATGTCCAGAGTATCTATATACAGTCCCCTCCATTTCAAAATTCACCACATAGTTCTGCGAATATGTGAAGTAAGATTTTACTCCTATATTCAAAACATATGCCAACACCAGTATGGGGATGCATTTTGGATACAGTCATCAAAACTGCCAGTTCCTTTGAAGTGGAGGGGGCTGTACCTCTAAAGATAAAAAGACCATCATAAACATTAAATTTCAATATTTCATAAATATAAAGTAAAAAATGATACAGACTTGGTAGATGTTGTAAGATTTTTTTGAGATCATGCTCAAATCCTGTATCAAGAATACGATCTGCCTCGTCAAGAACAAGACAAGCCATGTTTTTGAAGATGAAGTCTTTAGTCGATCTGAGGTGATCAAGGAACCTTCCTGGTGTAGCAACTATAATATTCACACCTGTAAAAGTTTAATGTGTAAAAAAATCTGATCATGAGCATAGTCCTTCTCTATTCATTCCTTGCTGACAAGTTTTTTTTATATAATTTTATTTTACTTAAACCTACTAGGGTCGAGTAATTGCATAGTCCAATGTGGTTTTGTTTTGTGAATTTTCTTTACACAGAGATGTTCCCACAAGTGCTTAACACCAAGGAGTCATTTGGTAGGCCTACCAGAACTGACCTTATTCCTCCAGTCCTTAAGTTTTCAGGGACTTTTTATTTTCTCTAATGCTATCAATATCATTATTGTTGACAATATTGACACTGGGGTCATGATGTTAATATCAATACTAGACAATAAGTAATGAGAAATAAATGATAAAAATCTAGTAATTGACTCATCATTAATTGCCAAATCTTACGAAATGAAACGGTAATCGTACTGCTTATTCTTTATGTGAGTTTTTCTAATATATTTTGAAATATATTGATCGATATATAAAAAACATAATGATGTTGTTCCCTACAACAAGGGCTTTATCCATGCAAGGCCATGCTACAATCCAGTAAATGAGCTAGGTTTTATAGAAGAATTTTGTCACGGTCGTACAAATAATGACAAACAATGAACGTATCTGCTTGGAAGCCCTCAGTGCAGTCATCGAATGATGCACGCATCAGGGAAAGGGTTAACAGAACAATATCTAACATTCAAAGCACATATCAGATCTTACCTTGCCGTAATTTTGCAGCTTCAGTTTTCATATTGGTACCACCTATAATCAACTCCATCGTCAATGAGTGTGCCTTAGCGAAGGGCGCCAAAACATCACGTGTCTGTATAGACAACTCACGAGTTGGAGAGAGGATGACAACTCCAGTACCTATAGGAATATTCCTCCTCTTTATTTCAGGTTCAATTTTATCATTGCAATAGTTTTCTATTATAGCATGATATAAAATAGTTGTAAACAACTTCAAATTCTAATATCACAAAGTGAAATTGCTATTCGAAAACATGATATCCAATATACCAAAGTCTAAAACATTTTCAAAATCCACAATCTGTTTCAAAATCCTGACAATGCATAGTTCTCTGAACTTAGTTCGTTTTGCGAACCAAAAATTTTGCACCAAGTTACAATCTTCACAACTTACCTTGACTGGGCATGAAGTTCAGTTTGCTCATCAACTCGATCACTGGGATGGTAAAGGCCAAGGTCTTTCCAGATCCAGTCTTGGCTGTCCCTCGCAGGTCTAGTCCTTGAAGAAGCTTAGGGATTGCCTTTGCTTGAATCTCTGTCATCTCCTTGAAGCCTAATTGCTGCAGGACTCTTAGTGTTTTGGGTGATATACTTCCCTCAAGGTTCTTGAACGATCTTTCCGAGTTTCCAAAATCAAAGTTACTGTTATCTATCAGCTCAACTGTGCTTTGGTTATCTATCTTCTCAACTGTGCTTTGGTTTTCTTTAGGCTTCTTTTTCTTCTTAAAAATCTTCTTCCCTATTTGAAAGTAAAGAAACTAGTTATGGTCCTGTTAAAATCAAAATACACAATATCTGCTATAATCTGGAAATCTTGCTTTCAAGAAGAAAATAACTAATATCATATGATAATTAACTACATTTGGATACTCACGCTTTTTTACTAATTCTCCTTTTTCTCCTGTTACCACAGTTTTTGTTTCTCCTGTATTACTTCTTCTTTCTCCTGGATTACTTTTTGTCTCTCCTGCTTTAGTTTTTTCAGTCTCTTTCTTCTTAACATCTATATTTTGTTTTGCTTCTGTAATGTCTCCTCCAAGTTTCTTCTTTCTTGGTTTCCCTTCAAATTCAAAGTACACGGCAGAGAGAGAGAGAGAAAAAAAAAATTGTATATAATGTGGCTTACAAATACACCTAGAACATGTACTTCAATATATATGCTAACATGCATGTGTCATACCATACAAATTACTTTCATTCATCTTTCTCCCTAAGGACACACCATATCAATCATTGTCATAATCTCAACTTAAAAATATTGTCACCGAGGTAGACCGACAAAGTAAAATTTAGAGGCCTATAAAAAGATAACACTCAGAGATAATTACATGTATTCAAGTAGGGATGCAGACTATTTAATCATACTTCTCCCCTGAAGATTTTTGAGGTATCCTAAGAGGACTGAATCCCCCTCCCCCTAAACCTACAAAAGTTAAATATTTGAAGTGAACTTTCATAGGCTTTGAGGCATCAGTAACTCATTAACTACCAATCTTATTAATAAAAATGATATAACAAACTTCATTCCAATACTGTACCCTGAATATGTTAGGCCCCAAATTTTGACTTTGTTTATTTCTGTATCCACAAACTTTATTAAAAAAGTGATACATATTAACGACTAGTCACTGGGTGGCATGTACGTACAATGCCATGGCTGTTGTGGACTGAAAAACGGATGGCATTGTATCGTGACCATTCCCGCGCCATTGGCTCATTAGACAGAGTTTGTTTTTCTCCAATAGTAGCGGCATCATCCATATGGTAAAGATTTTAGGCAATAGCACTTATAATGAAGGTAAACCTTCAAATTTATAATATTTTCATAAATTATTAGAAAATAAAAGCTTTTAGGTGCTAAATGTCGCTTGCAAATTACTGAATGAGCCGGGCACAAACAGGGGAAACTGCCGATGCGAGCCAACAATCCTGTTATTATGTCTACTTGCCAAACTTTTTTACCCGGTGGCATTGGGTTAAAATTATATGCAGATTTTCAAAAAACAAAATTCTGATGAAATTTCCACATGCAACCAGTCTTGCCTCTGCCATACTTGTTATTCATATGAAATGCATCAATATAAAACTTCAATGTTACCCCCCCCCCCTTAAAAAAAGAGAGAGAGAGAGAAAGAGAGAGAGAGAGAGAGAGAGAGAGAGAGAGAGAGAGAGAGAGAGAGAGAGAGAGAGAGAGAGAGAGAGAGAGAGAGAGAGAGAGAGAAAAAAAATTACTTACTTTTCTTTGGTTTCTGGCCATCTCCATTTTCAGCAGGACATTTTTTGTCAACAGGCTGAGGCTGAGCAACTCTTTCAGTCTTATCCTGTGGCTGAGGCCGAGCAACTCTTTCAGTCTTATTCTGTGGCTGAGGCCGAGCAACTCTTTCAGTCTTATCCTGTGGCTGAGGCGGAGCAACTCTTTCAGTCTTATCCTGTGGCAACTGCTGCTTAACAGCTAGCAAAAGAGATGAAATGTTATGGAATACCAATCTTTTGTTAAATGTTATAACACAATTAGTTCCATTTGAACCATTAGGACCACATCCAGTTTGTCTCTTAATATAGAAGAATCAATATAAAACTTGGTTACCCCCAAAATCCCGCTTACTCTTCTTTGGTTGCTGGTTGTCTCCATTTTCTGCAGAACGTTTTTTTGTGATCAGATGATGCGGAGCAACTCTTTCAGCCTTATCCTGTGGCAACTGCTGCTTAACAGCTACCAAAGGGGGAGATAAAATGTTATAGAATACCAGTCTTTTCATAACTGTTATAACATTCTAGGAATATAATGGGTAAAAGTTTACAATAGGACTGCACCTGCCACAGACTAAGTCCCCAACTTGAATGAATGAATGAATGAAAGAACCCTATCCTAAACACACATACTACCACAAACATCTCTGTATGCATCAAAAATTTCTTAAACCTCCTACTACACATTGTGTAATTGGACACCCTCCTAATTACCATTTCTCCCCAGCTTGTACAGTCCTTTAGTATATTTGGCAAAACTCTACAACAGGACTTCCAACATCAAAGACTAACCCCATTCCAAACAGATATTACCATAAAGTTAGCTATATTAACCAAAAAATTTCCTACTCAGGAGGCTTTACCCCTGAACCCCCTACCAAATGCCATATCTCCCTGGTTGGTGGGGTCCTCTTGTATACTTGAACCAATGTGTTAAATAATGCATAAAATGCAGTTTATATATGTTATCTGGAAGTAATTTTAAGAAGTTACACCTTATATCTACTTTTCTTGACAAATAGTACAAAAAAATATATCTCAGAAGCCTAAATTCTATGGTAGGCAATTTCTATCCTAAAAGTTCTCCCTTTCTTGTATAATGAAGCATACTAACTAATACTGGAATGGTAGTAAAGTGTTCTAGAAGTCTAGCTAAAACTACGTATGTAGAATTTAATGCATCTTCACCATGTAGCTTTAATCTGGCAGGTCTCCTTAGTGACTTATGATCAAATAAGGAATCAATCAAAGCTTTATCTTGCCTATTCGTATGTGCTGAAAGCATACTGGTTTTTCCTGAATTGACAAAGCCATGTAGTCTCACCAGCACTATGGATGTATAAGGAAATTTTACCTTAAAGCATCCATTACAAATTACAAGTGGCCCTGGATGGAATCTACATCTTAAAATCATAAAGGAAAAATCCCATAAAAAACACTCAATGCATAACAACTTTAAGGTCACTGCAAACATCAGAACCACAGACACAAACTATATAACATACAGAAATTTAATATAATACTGGCTGCTCTATAAATTTATCTGCGGGAGTGAAGAAAGCAATCACTTCTTAAATGTTTTGAGTCAACTACATATAGCTACACTGCAAGTGTTCCTAATAGCAGAATAATTAAAAAGTCTGCATTGCTGATACTAATGAAACTGGTTCCAATAGACTGCTCATGATATGTACTGACCCAATTATTAGGTAACAATTCAGAATAACCTCCCATGTTTCCAGCTCTTATGCAGGTCAATAACCCTCACACCAATTATATGTAGAAGGATAAAGCTCGGTTTCTTATTCAAGTATAAATCACAGGAAAGGTCATTAAGCTTTACAAAGTAGTGGTTTGTTTGCTCTTGCTGAAGGGGGAAGTAAAAAGGTTGGACCCTGCTGCTTGTCCATAAATCTGTGGCCTTTGATGTGTGATTCTGGTTTTACTTTCACTTTAAGGGGACCATCCCAGATGTATAGTATAGTATAGGTACAAGGATGAGGAAACTACCAAACAAGTAGTAAGCGCCTGCTCTGGCTCGTTGTCTTGCAGCCGACGTGAGAGAGTTTGTGAATGTTCATGGAACACTTTTATACCAATATCAGTAAAAAATTATATCATATTATGATGAAACATTTTGTGAAAAACATAAAAAAAAAAAAAAATCTACCGTAGGATTCTCTTTCTTGTATATATAAAGATTTGGATAGCAAAATAATATGACAATATTATGACATTTTTAGACAATAAAAATAATGTTTTAAAATCAGTTTAGCAATTTCACTGTAGATCACCTGATTGTGCTCCCACTGACAAATTCAATCAATCAATCAACAGAATTGATGCCGACAGGGGCCCTTGGCCCATTTCTAGCTCCTCACGGCAGATCTGATTGAGCTGCCTAAGATATGACCTCCTAGGTTGTCCCACTCGCCTCCTCCACACTGGATTGTCTTGTGAAGAGAGAACCTTATGGGCAGGGTTATCCATTGGGAAATGAGCTAGGTGCCCATTTAGCCTGAGTTGGCGGTCATGGATTATGCAAATGCCAGTCTCATGGTGTAGCCATTGGTTGGATACATGGTCCTGCCAACTGTACCCTATGATTTAGTGTAAGGACTTGTTACAAAAGGTATTGAGATGTGACTCCAGGACACTACATAGTGTTCAGGTTTCACTTCCATAGAGCAAAACTGGCCTTAAAGACAAATAACTTAATCCTTCTACATAGGTACTCAAAATGCTTTTGCTGACATAGTTCATGGCTCCAACTGCCAGACCAATCCATCTACTGACTTCCTGGTCTGATAGTCCAGAGACATGGACTGCATTACCAAGGTATGTAACCATCTCTCTGACTTCTACACCTTCACTGCATGCATGTATTGACAGAACAGGATCCCCTAACAGGCCCCTGAATTCCTGGATCTCGGCCTTGGCCTAGGAGACCACTAAGCCCAGGGGTTTTGCCTCGTTGCTGAATGCATCAAAGCCACTACCACCAGAGATTCCAGAGACTCAGATAGGATAGCAACATCGTCGGCAAAGTCAAGGTTTGTGACCTTTATATTGCCCAGTATTTCTCCAGTGACTTTGGATACTACCTTTGCCCCTTGTCCAGTCCATGTAAGTGTTGAAAAGTGTTAACGCAAGGACACAGCCTTGCCTCACTCCTGAACTAACAGGGAAGAAGCTGGACAGGCCTCCACTAAACTTTAAAACACTTTCAATACCAGTATATAAGCTTGCATATTGGAATTTCCCCTGAGTTTCAGGATCTCACATAATAATTCACAATCCACAGACTCAAATGCCTTCTTGTGATCGATGTAGGCTGCAAGCAGCCCATGGCTGACACCACACCAGTGTTCCACAATTACTCAAAGTGCTAGAGTACAGTCTGTTGTGGAATTATCAGGAGTGAATCCAGACTGCTCCAGTCTGGTGGCTTAGTAGGTGGTCATGGATCCATTTCAGAAGGATGTGAACAAAAACCCTGCCTGGTATGCTGAGTAGTGTGATGCCATGGTAATTGCTACAGTCACAACAATCCCCTTTTCTCTTCTACAGAGGGATGGCCATGCCCTTCAACAGGTCCAAGGGAATGGAACTGGACTGTCAGATGGTAGCCAGGACTGTATGCAAGCCCTGTGCCATAGGTTCACCCCCAGCCTTTAACAATGCAGCAGGGATACCTCATATATTTGCAGCCTTCCCATTCTTCAGCTTGGAGATCGCCTTACTGACCTCAGTTGAGGTAGGAGGTTCCTCACTAATGGGTGGGTCTGACACTGTGACTGTGACATCAATAGTATCCAAACTAACTGTTGCAGGATCTACGTGATACAGGTGCTCAATATACTCAACAATGTTCACGAACTGCATGATCTGAGATGATCTGACTGCAGTCATCAGTAAGGGGGGCCTGGAGTTGTTTTCTTGGGGCTTGGTAGGAAAGATGAAGGTCATTAACAAGGAAATGGCCTTCAACCTCCTAGCAAGATTCCTGATGAAATGTCCCTTCTTAGTAGTGTCTGAGGCCTGAGCACCAAGGAATGGCGCAAATCCCAAATGCCATTCAGTCCACCCATGCATGACGCATCTGTGGCTTCCAATGTCACTAGTGAGATGAAATTCTGCCTTGTCCTACAGCATTCACTAATGGACTTCTGTGCTGTATCAAGTGTTTCACGCTAAATGGAATCCCAGAGACCTACAGGGTCTGTATAGTTTTTGAGCACTGTAAACTGATCAGGGGGGTCGGGGGTTGAAGTGGACCTGTAAGGTTGCCATAACCAATCTATGGTCTTCTCACCTCAGAGAGAGCAACCACCTCAACTCCCAACTCCTTCAGTTCCTTCTAAAGCAGGGGTACCTGTTCATCCTGCCATAAAGACTGGATAATCCAAGCTCCTACCCAGATAGCCTGCCTGAAGTTGAGTCTCAGTGTTTCTCTGGGTGGATGCCCAGACATGGTAGGACAATCCACCAATATAAACCTCATGGGGGAGGTCATGTCTACGGAAGCTAATCTTGGAAATATTGATGTGGGACTTACACTGGTCTCTGGGATAACTACTGTAACACTGTGCTGCAACTGCATCATATTCAGCAAGCCAGGTAAGTAGGCATTTTCACAGTCTGATAAAAACAGGGATAAAAACAGTTCCATTACAAGTATTAAAAGAGGGGTAGAGTATTAATAAGGGAAGAGGTGGTAGACATTGAAGAGGAATGTGCAATAGGAGATGGAGAGGAGAATGTTGTGAGAGAGGATGGGCTGCCTTCTGGAGGTTGAGTAATAACCTGGGTGGGTGTTTTGGAATGGTTAGAGTTGTTCATAAGCGTCGAAGAAGGGGTATTTGTATCAGTGGTCGGAAAACCATCATATTCAAATTTAAATAGGCTAGTTGGTGAATGGGCAAGCCTTAATGCCCCTATTAAGGGTAAAGAATCTTTGTTATTGGCCATGGTGAGCCTGAATAAAAAGGGGAAAAGAAACTGTCTACCCTCAGGGTCCCCATACCTTAGGAATGGGATAGAAGTAGGAGATGAAGAAGATATGGAAGAGGTAAAGAGGAGAAGGGTACAAGTTATTTATAGCAACGCACGTAGATAGAGGAAAGAAGACACTGCCATCTTCTAGAGCGGAACAAATAGAATAGGATACAACATAGTTTAAGCTGCAGCAACCTCATAGTCACAGCTAAATAATGAAAATATACCCTGCATATCACTGCTCAGATTTTAAGTCCCTCATCTCATTTACTTTGCCAGGAATACCACAACAATGACCACATAACTTATTACTGCAATATCCAAAGTAGTTCATGTGTTACTATGCGCTTGTCAAAACGATATTTGGCTAATTTTCAGTGTCTGCTGTTACACATTTATGATTTTAAAGTTATAATACTTCATTTACTTGTTTTAAGATATATCTATACACTTATTTATAATTATCTGCATATCATGCATTTCACACTTTCAGTTGCTCGCCGCAAGGTTTGGCAGTTCAGAGATGATCACTTCGTGGCAGAACGCCAGTGAGGAAAGTTGCGTTGATTCTGGGTTATTAGTAAGACTATACAGTGGCAATGAAGAAGAAATTGACTTTAGTAACCATCCTAGTTTAATACCTGAGCCCATCAAGTGTTCCAAATGCCCAAAAAAAGAAAGAAAGTAAGAAAGAAAGAAAGAAAGAAAGAAAGAAAGAAAGAAAGAAAGAAAGAAAGAAAGAAAGAAAAAAAGAAAGAAAGAGAAGAAAAAAAAGAAAGAAAGAAGAAAGAAAGAAAGAAGAGGAAGAAGAAGAAGAAGAAAAACGAAAGAAGCAATCCAGCCGGTAGAAAGAAGTGAACGAAAGTTTGGTGTTTCCAGATGAAAATGTATTTGGTCTATCATTTTACAGTGCAAATGCAGCTCTATATTGCCATACACACTGAGGTGAAGAGAATGTATTGCGGGGGGTGATGGGTGGCAGAACCCCCCATCAACACTCCCCTTGGGCAGTGCTTGAAGGGCACGCCTAGTCACGGCAACTTAAAATGTTAGATTAATTTGATTTATTGGTCAGTATGTATTTTGGGGGGTTTGGAATGTGTGAATTCCGTAGATTTTGGCTAAAGGTGGGTTGGGTTCTTGTAGAGTTTTTGAATTTTGGCTCATCAGCCAGTAGAATGTTAAAGATGGCAGGTATGTCCGTAGAGTTTCATTGGTTGATTTTATTTTTTTTTTTTTTATTTTTTTTTTGTGCTGGTTTTACGCATTAATGGAGAAATGGTACTCGATCTCCTCAATGTTTAATTCACAGAAGAAACAACGCTAAGAATTGATGAAATCAATGGATTTCCTGCAGAAAATACATTTACTGGAAAGAAGAAAAGACCAGCCAGAATTAGTTGAGGTGAGGACTGAAGCCCAAGGTAGGGGGGATCTCCTACATTGGGCCTCAGTCTCTGTCTCCTAAGCCTTCCCACGACAATAATGAGCAAGATATTGGGAGGGAACATGATGAAAAATAAACCTGGCTTCTTTCGATTTCTAAATAATGACCCTGAATTATGACAGAAATGGATAAATGTCTGCAAAAGGCAGAATCGTGAAAACAGTCCATGGAATCCAGCTTGGAAGAATGTTTATGTCGGTGGATGTCATTTTGTTACTGGTAGCTTTAGCATTTTGTCACCACAGTAATGCTATGAGTGAGGAAGATTCCCAAGCCCAGCCATACTGGAATAGTGTGCAGTCACAATAAAAGCCTCTTTAGCCTCTTTAGTAATCCATACTGTGATTTCTCTCCCAATATCATGAGAAGGTGTGACATTTGCTTTTAGCAGCATAAAGTTGGCTTTCTCATTTAGACAAAAATGATACACTGTTTTAAACCAATCATTTACAAACTCGTTGTGTGTTTCCAAGCTTTTCCTGTTTTTCTCAGCTTCTCTACTGAACACACCAGGGATTTCAATCAAATTGTAATACACTTCCAACCACTAGGTCACTTCCCCCAAAATCAACTGGTATCATGTAAGTGCACATCCATCTCCATGATCCTAACTGTTGTGTTTGTTTTCTGTTTGTTTTCACTGTAGCAATAGACCGATTCGGTAATGCCTGGCAAACTGCCCCTAGTAACGAGCACTTGGTGAAAACAAACCCTCGTTCATTCGAAAACTCACTGCGTTTTGCTTACATAATTGCTGAATTTTTCCGAGAGTTTAGTTTCTTTGAGTGTAAACACCAAGGAACTGTGTTGCTGTTGGTTGTTCAAACCACTACATGATGGGAAAGAAAAGTTTAACCTTTCATATATTGCCAGATTGTGAAAAGAAACTTGAATAATGGAAGTGCATGAATGCTGATCGGAGTGCTTGGGTGCCTGGTGCAAAATATGTTTACATATGCTCAGAACATTTTATAACATATTAATATTTTACACCTCTTCAAATTCTAGAGACAGATCATCACTTTCAAACTCTATCTACACTATCTACCAAGGCCAAACAAGGTCAACATTGCTGACATTAGGCTTTGGCAGCAGTTATACACTCCAAAAAGCACAACACCAATTTTACATTTTTCTGAAATAAATTGATTTATCACAATTTTAATTTACAGGCAAACCATCCCAGATCCAACTCACCAAGACTTTATCCTGAGTACTGTCCATTAGATGAAAACAAAGCAGTCATACTGTTAAGCTAGCTAAATAGATACCAAGCATTCAGAAGAAACCAAAGTTTCCTGTTGCCTCTGTGTCTAAATGTCATATAGTCCAGCAGATGAAACAAATTGAAGAGGGAC
>NC_091570.1:20568857-20578857 GCF_042767895.1 Penaeus vannamei
AAGGGTTAGGCAGTTGCATAGTATTACATCACAAAAAATTCAGGCCCCGTCATCATAGAACAAAAATTCTCTTCCTTCCATGTGTATTGGTATCAGTAGTTAACCCCTTTTACTAGTAAATAATCATCATTTCTTAAATTTCAGATAGAGTAACTTGCATATACTAAAAATGCGGTTGACAGCCATCGAGACAGAATCAACTGTTGCGATAAAAGGAGGGAAAGTTCGTGCAACTAACATGGAGCGGCTTGTCCTTAGTCTACCCGGTAAGTTGCCAGTTTACCAGGTGAAAAAGGCGGTAAAGGTTTCCAGATCCAATAAAACATGATTAATATGTATGTAAGGCTTTAATTTGTAAGATTTTCCTGTAATGTACTTGTTCTTTGGACAGTGCAAGTATTTTGAATTTGGGAATTAAGATTCAGAAAGACATATTTAACCAAAGAAGTGTATGGAGAAAAGAATTAATCATGTATATATTTTTAATGTCATGAGGTGGACATTCTTGTAATTCAGCAAATACATTTTTGCTTTCTTTTATATATAACATTTTTGATTACAACTTTTAATTTCTTATTTGAAGCATATTACTTCTTACTCTATGATTTTGCTTCAATGTTCTTATTGTAGTATTGTGGATTTAGAATTGTTTTTATAATTTTGTGTATTTGCTTTTGTTGTAGACGATGCTGGAATGGAAATCAAAGTTGCCTTCAATGAATTAGTTGCCCCAGAAAGCCCACTTCAGCAGATAAGTGCTGTAGAGAAGGTATTTCTATAGACTTTGTTATAGGTGGTATGAATTCATCTCTCTAGTTTTAATTGTTGCTGCTATAGATTTAAGAGTGAATATATTTATACATTGGGAGATGCAGCGGGTTTAAAGAAAACTCATTTATCTACTGAAAATTTCATGTCATTATTATTTATTGATTATACTGTTTATGAAATGTTATACCAGTGCCTTAGGGAAATAGTAGTATATCCTACTAAATGTTTTTTTTTCCATGAACTTGCAATAATATGAATGTTCCAGCTGTCAGACCTGAGTGGGATGTCAGATGACAATGCCAAGTTCTGTGTCTCTGTTCTAACTTCGGCTCTGCTGCAGCTCAACCCCAAAGTGCAGCTTAGGAATAAGATCTTTAAGTAAGTGCAAAGTGAGAGATTGGTTTCTGTATGTTAGTTAGTGTATATGTCATTGTGTTTTTTTGAAATGTGTATATGGGATATAGAATGCTGATTTTTGTAGACACTGGTTATATGGTTTATGTATTGAATTTTAACTGATTTTGTGTAACTTTGACACCCCTTTGAATTTGAGATGTGTTGGAATATAGGTATTTTACAATAAGTCTCCGAATATATGTATGATTTTTTTCATTATCATCATCACGCTCATTGTTCTCATCATCATTTTCACCAAAATCATTTGTCAACATTATCAATTAATCCTGTTACCATTATCACCATTTATAATTTTTGTCACTATCAATATTGTTGTCATTGTCACTATCATCTTTGCCATCATTTTCCACATCACATCACACATTCAAGTATTTTTAACCCAGACACCATCACATATAATACATCTTCTCCCCCCCCTCCCCCAGAACCCTCCCCACTATGGGTTGTAATAATCCAGAGCTTTACAAAGCAACGATCTTGAAGGTCATCGTGGCAGGACTCACAGACCCCAAGACATCCCAGTCTGTTGTTTTCGGTATACCTCTCTTGGTGGAAGCTAATGGTGCTCTGCTTGTGCCCAGAAGTGGTAGAGAGAAGAAGGGAGGAGATGAGAAAAAAGTAGTTGAGAAGGAAGAACAAGCAAGAACAGACAAGGTGATAACACCTGACCTTCACCCTGTGGTGTTTGGTGCACTGCTGCATGGCATTACGCAGCTGTGGCAAGATTTCTTGTAAGTAGTTATTTATGGTTCCGTTTCATAAAGTAGGTTTAGTTTTTAGTTATAGCTTATAATAGAATCCTCGGATAAATGGAGGTTGTGGTATTTAAGTTTGTTGATTTGTGCTTTTCAGTGGTAAGGCAGCCCATTTGCTTATTTCACATTATGGGCATGTGATGTAAGATGTGTTAAAGAACAACGCTATAATTGTCTGATTTTATGTAAAGCATTTACAACCAGAGTTTGGAGTTTATTAAAGTGAATTGGCTATTGTGTGATATATAATTTCCAAAATATAAATTTTTATTACATGGTAAAATTATTTCATTATGGAATTTTGTTTCACATGTAAGTAAATAACAATTATTACACAATTATTTTTCTTTGGCACTGTTTGATATTTAGTTTGAACTTTTTACCTCTGCTGAGGAGGTTATGTTTTTGTTTGCATTGAATTGTTTGTTTGTTAGCAGGATAACTCAAAATGTTATCAACAGAATTTTCAGAAATGTTTGCCAGAGGTGTGTCTTAGCTTAACTTAGATTTCATTAAATTTTGGTGGTGATGCGGATCATGATCTGGATCCAGGAATTTTTTGAATGATTGCATTACTACCTCTATTACCTTACCTCCGACAAGGAAGTTATGTTTTTGGATGTCACCTGTGTACTTGAGAAACTCTTTACATGTGAATATTTTTATTGCATCTGTGACATTATTGCCTTGGCAAGGGGTATGTGCTCTCTGAGTGCTTCTAGTTTAAAAGGAACTCAGTATTCTGAAGTTTAGACTGCAGTTTTGTATTTTCTTCCAGAATTAATTCAAAGATACATGTTAAAGTACTGCTCATATATTTGATTAAATGTATGATCTTTCAGAATAGCATCATCAGCTGCTGAAGCAAGCACAGTCCTACAGCATCTGCAACAGCTAGTAAAGAGTAGCACCATGTATGTACAACAGCACTTTAGCAATGATGCTGGTGATATGCCTCAAGAGCTGCACTCACTGAAAAATGCAGTATTTGAGGTAATTCAGCATCCCTCCTGTCCACTGGACCTAAGAACTAATTGTGGACAGTTGGTGGCCACCATCACAAAGACTTTACATAATGGAAATCTCCAACAGGTACTACAAAGTTACCGTTTTGATGAAGAACAATCTGAACTCCCAACTTTGGCTCAGTTAGCTCTTCTTAATGGCATTTTGTCTATCTCACAAGGAAGAGACTTATATGTGCAGCAGGTGTGTGGCACTTGCTTGGGTACAGATGTTTTACAAGCAGTGTTAAAACCTGGCATGCAGTCCAATGATGGAAACATTGCTATTAGTGTGATCAGAGTTGTCCACCAATGGACCCTACGGACACTAGAAGCATTCCGTTTTCCGGGTGAATTAGATATGTTAAGAAAAGTTTTAGACCCAAGTTCCACACTTATGGTCCGCCTCCTTGAGTATATGTGGCTAGCATGGGATCATTTCTTGGACAGTGTCAAGAATGCTACTAAGGACAGTTTTGTTAATTACATGAAGATACAACAGACCCTCTCTGTTGAAGTAAGTGGACAGCACTTCCTGGGTGTTTGTAAAGTATTGCTGGAAGATTTATGCTCCAGGAAATTCAGATTCAGTGCAGTAAGCTGTATGGTTCCTGTAGTTGGTGCTCAGAATTTACTACTATCCTATCCTCAACTTCCTCATACACTGTTAAACCAACTGAGGGACCCAGCAGTTGCCAGTCACTCAGCAGAGCTTTTAGAGGCTCTCTTCACTCAGCACCAGAAAGAGGTGTCAGTGGATGAGTGGCAGGATTTGTGGCTCTCGACATTCCTGGACTTGTTTTCAAAAGAGATGCAGACATATGGTTACGAACTACTTTTCAAGAAGTTGTTGTTCACGTGTCCTGAAGCTCTAAGTGTTGCTGTGAAAAAACTTGTTGAGTTGGCAAAAAATCCTGTGAGTGAGAAATTGTGTCTGCTTATCATGTGTGTCAAAATAGGTAGATGTTCACCCATTTGGTTAAAGAAGTGTCAGCAAAATAAAATAGAAAGTGATGAACAAATGTGGAAATCTATTTTACCATATGAAACAATCAAGCTTTGTCTTTGGCATACAGATGAGTCTGTCAGAACTGCAGCATTTAGCCTGTTGTGTGAAAGTCCAAAGTCAACAGAATTACCAGAGAAAGAAGAATTAGAGTTTATATATGATTATTATTTGTACAATCTCACAGCTCAGAGTCCAGCTTACAGGCAGCACTTACTCAAGAGTACGAAGAAGCTATTCCTCAGAATTAAAGAAGGGACAATGGCTTTAACAAAATCGTCCAAGAGTAAAGGTGATAGAGAACATGGGAAAGACATCCTGAGACTACAGAAAGAGTTCTCTTCAAAGTTGTTCTGGCAGATGGTGAAAAATCTTTATAATGGGGCAAACAGCATGCGGAGAACTATGTCATTACAGGTGCTAGAGCTTTTTCAGACTATATTAAGTGGTTGCTACAATGATCTAGAGATAACAAAATTGTGCCAGAGCAAAGTTTATACTGACACGCTCATCAGTGTCCTTGATGACTCATATGAAACTAACAAAGTCATTGCTCTGATGCTATTACAAAGCACACCTAAGACATGTGAAGATCCTGAAGACACTCAGAGAATTCATGCACTGATCAAAGCAGCTTGCACATTGGCTTCAACGTGTAGGCCTCCAGACACTATAACTGCTGGATTTTTGTTCAAGTACTTATCTAGCCATCCTGTGGCAATAAGCATAGTGAGAGACAACATAAAAGATAGTACTTCAACAGAAAATGCAATAGCATTATTTTGTATATTTGTTTTACAATTTCTACAAAAGGAAGTTCAAACTGCAAAGGAAAATCTCCTAAAAGCAGCTTCATCAGGACCCATGTATGGACTACTACTATGTGTTAGGATGTTGTTGTCTGACATTCCAGAAACTGATATAACAAAGGACCACCACACATGGCAAGAAATTCTAAAGATAGTGTTACAGGTCTGTTACCAGGTGTCAGAACTGGTGGCTCCTGTTGTAAGAAATTCCTCTCCCGAAGGTCATTTGCCAATGGACCTAAATCCTGAGAGTCTTGAAGTGCTAAGAGCCACATTACAGCAATCCCTAGGAAACCACCACAATGAACAGGATGTTGTGCTGTCAGCAGAAGCGACACCACAAGAATTAGTAAAGGCACAAGCTGTGAATGCACAAATGTTATTGCTGTGTGCCTGGAGGTGTGTAAAAGAAATTTCTCTTATACTGGGAGATGTTGTGCAAAAAATGCCCCTATCCCCTAGAACAGATGCATTATTAACAAATGAAGATGTAGTAATGATTGGACAGTACTTCATAACTCAGTTGCTTGAGACCAAGCATAGGGGGGCTTTTGAACAGTCTTATGTAGGCTTTGGCAGAGTTTGTGAAAGATTATGGAGCTGTGAAGAGGAAGAACTAAGGAAATTGCCAACATCTTGGGTAGAAGATCTGCTGGCTACAATACAGGATGAAAGTGACACTCGTCTGTGTGCCACGCGCCGAAGTGCAGGAGTGCCATTTATAGTACAGGCAGTGTTATCTTCTGAGCCTAAGATGATGGGAGCCTCATGCTTAAAAACCACAATGAACACTCTCTTGCAATTGGCAGAAGAGACTCATTACTGTGGCTCAGAAGCCAGAATTCATTCATTTAATATTCTCAGAGCAGTATACAGAGACACTAGATTAGGGGACTTAATAATTCCTTATGTATCTCAGGGAGTAAAAGCAGCTATTGAAGGATACAGGGGCAACTCATGGGCAGAAAGAAACTCGGCTGCACTCTTGTTTGCTGCATTGATTACACGTATGTTAGGTGTAAAACGGACACAGGACGATCTTAGTCGGAAAAATGCCATGTCTGCTCAGGTTTTCTTCAAGCGATATCCAGATCTGTATGATTTCTTGAAAATTGAGCTAGAAAATGGAGCTGCCGGTGTTAAAGAGGGCAAGCTTGTACCAGCTTTGTTTCCTGTGCTCTTGCTTCTTGCTAGACTCGCACCTGCTCCTCTTGAAGGTCGTATGTCTGCCATCTCTCTTGCGTCCTTTACTCCAGCTGTATTGCAGTGCTCTGCATCATCTGTGCTACAATTGCGTGCTCTAGCTTCCCATGCTCTCGTTCCTCTGGTTAATCCTCACCAACTTGAAGGAGTGATAGAGCAAATATCTGCCAGTGCATCATTATCAAATCAAAATTCTCTCCATGGCTGCTTGTTATGTCTTCTTAAATTGGTGAAGAACTTTGAAGAGACAATCTGCAATCTAACCAATAACATGTTGATAATGAAAAGTTTATTGACTGTGATATGGTCAGCCAGTCAAAAGAACCCTTGCTTGGTAACACGTGCATCTGCTCTTGAACTTTACACATTCCTGGCCCAGAGGAAGTTACTACAAGAATCTACACCAGAAGTTGTTGGAGTTGTTTCAGATGCATGTACAGTCATAAAGACAAATGATCTAGTTTTACAAAGTATGCCTTGGTCAGCTTTATGTCAGAAACAGGCAACAAGGTTTTTACTGACCACTGCTTATAATTTACAGGAGGAACAGGACATTACTATAAATACACTGATCAGTCATAGTTGCTATGAGGTGAGACTTTCTACCCTGGAGCACATAGAAGGAATGACACACCTTGATGTGCCCATTCTTATGCACCTTCTGAGGTGCATCCACACAGAAGATCATCCAGAGTGTCTCTCACTAGTCTACAGCATCCTAAGTAAGCAACTCTCATCCCTAAATTATGGAAAAGAAATGATTGGGCAAGACCAGTTAGTGGAACTTTTATATCACATCATCTCCATTGCTAAAGAGGAAACGTGCTTAGAACTTATGAAAAGGATGATTCAACTGAGTTCTGTGTTAATGATTACATTGCTGTCAAAGGTAAGTATGTTTTTTACACATGCTTTCTGTGATATTTCTTATAGGGATTATTACTGAATATATATATTTTTTTACAAGGGTTACCTTTATTACCATTATTTATTTACCTACCCAGCAGGAAACTTCTGTTGCAACAGAGAAAGCCATTCATCGGTGGTTAGAAATGATTTTGAGTTTCTCACTGAGTGAAAATGATACAGACACTCGCCAAACCACAGCACAAGCTGTGTGTGACATTCTTCCTCATCTGGTTTCACATCCTTGTATAACAGGTAGGGGACTGACTGTAATTTTGGCAAATAGATTGGATAACTTGTTTGTAACATACATTTTCAGTGTATCTATTTCATTATACTGTGGTAAACCTTCCTGAAAACTCTCAATTGCTTTGAATATAGCACAGATTTATGACCTATTTTATGTTTCCTTTTGAAAGACAAAACCAGGTTGGTGGTGTATGAGGTCATAACAACAGAGCTACAGGATGACAGTGACTGTGTTCGTGATATAGTGTCATATGGAGTGTCTGGTTTGTTGAAACATCATCATCATGGAAGACAACAATTCTGTCTGCAGCCTACAAGGGTCATGGAGAAAGTGTGTGGACTAATTGGTAAGGGTGTAGAAAAGATTCTTCATTCAAATTATAAAAGTAACTGTAATTCAATATAGAAGCTGAAGGAAATGCAATGTCCATGTTTTATCATACCTATTAATATAACTGTTGACATAATTATTTCAAGAATGATTTTATTCCAGCATCTTGTACATGGCCAGAGGCTTCATCATTATTAGTGAAACTTTCCCTGAAAGAGGACATGCCTGAGGGTTTTGGACTGGCACAGGTAGGGTTATGTGTTGAAGCTTTTCATATCATGATGCCTTTTTATGGTTAATGTTTAGTAAAAACAAGAAAAGAAAAAAGACAAATGTAATTATCATTTCAGATTCCCAAGTCCTTGCTGAATTGTTTAATTTATTTCAGGAGGATGATCGTGTCTTTGACAAAGGAGAGATGAACATCTACAGTGAAAAGATTATTGTCTCGCAAGCAATGTTAAAAGGGCTCTCAGATGCCCTTACATTGAATTCATTTGCTTCTGCCTCAACCCTAACCTTCCTAAAGAGTCATGTTGTTCCATTTTTATGTGCACCAACAGTCAGGCAAGACAAGATACCAGAAGATGTATGGCAAATCATAAGCCAGAAGGAGGATCAGTTACTTTCACTGAATCAGTTGCTCTCTCTATTAGAGTATGATATTTTCTACATATATGAGCAAATCATGTCTCTCAAAGATACAGCATTATTTTGTGTGAGACATGTGGATCTCTGGCTTATGAGGCTGAGCTGTCGGTCTGCTATCTGGGCACGATTCAGTCCTTTAATTGATAGGGAATCAAGCCTTGTGAAGTCAGTGGTTGAGGGACTAAACCAGAGTGTATTGAAAAATAGTTTCCTTTGTCAGATCATTGAAGAGTTGTCTTCTGTAAGATAAAACTGGTGTGAAGCTCAAGGGAGAAAATGCTTTTTGAAAGCAGTAAAAAGCAAAATTTGGAGGAAGATTTATGAGCGGAAAAGAAATGGTTAACTTTTTTGTGTATGTCTGTCTCAAATTGACTGTTAATATTTTTGTAAGCATATGTCAGTTTAGTATATTTTCCTGAGAAGATAGGGATGAATTATTTTATTGTAAATAATGTGATGAAATTTTAATTTTTAGAATATGTCTTAGAAGACATTATTTGTGCAATAAGTGATGTTATTGTGATTAATTTAAATTATATTTTTCTTGTGTCCACTGACCAAAGTTAATTGAAAAAATACATAATCTAGATATCAGTTGATTATTCTCAGTGTTGTTTTGTCATTAAATTTTCTTGATATGTTTATGAATTATAAAACCTTTACACTGTGGAGATCTGATGTTTATGTGTAAATGAGTTTATGAAGCACAAGATAACCTGAACTGTAAAAGTAGAAAGAAAGAAAATTAATTGTTAACACGCTTATACTGTATGATGACTTCGTTTTTAATTGTTATATTTTTGTGGAAGATATTTTCTCATTTAACTTATTTTTGTAGTAACTTATGCAATAGTGTTTGATATTTCTGAAAAGTTGTAATGAAGATTGACTTCATTATAATGATCATATAAATTGGGATTCCTGGATTTTTCTTTGATAAATTTCAATACCTTTGGGAAAAAAGAAAGTTAAAAAAACACTACTATAATATATAAAGAAAAATGAAGTAAATTATATTTAAAGGCAAATGAAGGTTAAATCATAACACAAGCTCCACTGGAATAGCATTTATCATGTTAAATTCAAAATCCGTAGAACTATTGTTAAATAGTTGGAGAGCGAGAGCAAGAGGGAGTGGGAGTGGGAGTGGGAGTGGGAGTGGGAGTGGGAGTGGGAGTGGGAGTGGGAGTGGGAGTGGGAGTGGGAGTGGGAGTGGGAGTGGGAGTGGGAGTGGGAGTGGGAGTGGGAGTGGGAGTGGGAATGGGAGTGGGAGTGGGAGTTGGAGTGGGAGTGGGAGTGGGAGTGGGAGTGGGAGTGGGAATGGGAGTGGGAGTGGGAGTGGAAGTGGGAGTGGGAGTGGGAATGGGAGTGGGATGGAAAAGGAGACGAAGAAGAAAAAGATGTAGTAGGAGGAAAGATGTGAGAGAGAGAGAGAGAGAGCGAGAAAGAGACAGACAGACAGACAGACAGACAGACAGACAGACAGACAGACAGACAGACAGACAGACAGACAGACAGACAGACAGACAGACAGACAGACAGACAGACAGACAGACAGACAGACAAACAAACAATAGACACAGACAGACAGACGGACAGAGACAAACAAACAATAAAAAACAGACAGACAGCGCCACCGCCAGTCCAACGGTGGAATATAAAACGAATGGAAAGGCGTGCTGCCTCAGTCCAATACAAAAGTTTAGGGCGATCGCAGTCGGATAAGTGCGAAGTCGATATGAAGATTTATACAGAACTCGCCTTGGATGTGTACAGCCATATTTCCGCAAAGGACGCGTTAAGCAAATGCGAGATTAATAGAATGTATTCATTGTCGGTAGCCTTAAGTGCAACTTTTGTCCCTGTTGATAATTTTCGTCGATTATATCCCCTTTTTA
>NC_091570.1:20616357-20618857 GCF_042767895.1 Penaeus vannamei
GTTTGCGATCATCATCATAATCGTTATCATTATTGTTATTATTATCATTAATAACAATAATAACACACACACACACACACACACACACACACACACACACACACACACACACACACACACACACACAAATATATATATATATATATATATATATATATATATATATATATATATATATATATATATATATATATGTATGTATGTATATATATCTGTGTGTGTGTACATATGAGAGAGAGAGAGAGATACAGATAGATAGAGAGAGAAAGCAACAAGAAAGAGTAAAAACACGCAGAGAAAGACTGAAAAAATATATATTCAAAGAAGCAGATTCTCCTTCTTGAAGTTAATGACTCGCGCGACAAAAAAAGTATATATATAAATTTTGCAAAACATCCAGCCACAACACAGACAGAAAAAGCGAGTCCACCAATTTTTATGAGAAAATAAACAAAAAAATGTTGATATGAATTTGACGTTAGGGAGTGAGGTTGTGAGGGGAAGTTATGAGAAGGTGAATTTGTGAGGTGAAATGAGATTTTGAAGCGATGAAGTTGAATTGTGAGGTGAAATGAGGTTTTAAAGCAAGGAAGTTGAGTTGTGGGGTGAAATGAGGTTTTGAATTGAAGTTGTGAAGTTGTGAGGTGAAATGAAGGTTTAAAGCGATGAAGTTGAAAAGTTGTGAGGTGAAATGAGGGTTTGAAGAGGGAAGTTGTTAGGTGAAATGAAGTTTTGAAGGGATGAAGTTGAGTTCCGAGGTAAAATGAGAGTTTGAAGTGGGAAGTTGTGAGGTGAAATGAGGTTCTGAAGCGAGAAAGTTGAGTTGTGAGGTGAAATGAGGTTTTGAAGCGATGAAATTGAGAAATTGTGAGGTGAAATTAGTGAAGCGGTGAAGTTGTGAGGTGGAATGAGGGTTTGAAGTGGGAAGTTGTGATGTGAAATGAGTTTTTGAAGCGATGGAGTTGAGAAGCTGTGAGGTGGAATTAGTGAAGCGATGAAGTTGTGAGGTGAAATGAAGTTTTTGAAACGGGGAAGTTGAGCTGTGGGGTGAAACGAGGTTTTTGAGCGAGGAAGTTGAGAAAATGTGAGATGAAATGAGTGTTTTCAGTGAGAAGGAGTGAGGTTAAATGAAGTTTTGAAGCAGGGAAGTCGAGTTGTGAGGTGAAATAAGGTTTTGAAGCAGGGACGTTGAGTTGTGAGGTGAAATAAGGTTTTGATGCGAGGAAGTTGTGAGGTGAAATGAGGGTTTGAAGCGAGTAAGTTGAGTTGTGAGGTAAAATGATGTTCTGAAGCAAGGAAGTTGAGAAATTGTGAGATGAAATGTGGGAAGTTGTGAAGTGAAATGAGGTTTTAAAGCGGAGAAATGAAGCGAGTAAGTTGAGTTATGAGGTGAAGTGAGGTTTTGAAGAGAGGAAATTGAGAAGTGAGGTGAAATGAGGTTTTGAGACAGGGAAATTGTGAAGTGAAATTAGATTGTGAGGGTGTGAGGTGAAGTAAAGTCGTGAAGTTCTGAGCAGTAGTAAGAATGTGACGTTATGAAGTTGTAAGCTTATTCAGTACCTTTATCCCTCTTTTTTACCTCATAGTTTTTCCTTTCGCCTCTCTTTCTCTGTCTCCGTGTGCCTCTCTCTCTGCCCGTCTGTCTGTCTTTTCCCTGAATCACAACTGATATAGTGACCAGACTCATTTTCCACATTACAATTATTATTCATATTGTGTGTGTATTTCTATCATCACTATTAGGCTTCTCTTCCTCTTTCTCTCTCATTCGTTCCCTCCCTTTCTGTCTCCCTTGCTTCTGATGTCTCGTTATCGACTTTTCCGAACTGGGTCCGTCCTGCTGTCCATCTATCGTCTGTTTATCTATCGCCCTATGTCCGTCCCGTTTTCCATCTATCCTGATCCGCTGGTTCTCAACTGTGGCCTCAACAAACCTGCCTTTATAATACCTACAGAGAGAAGTTCATTGCAGGAGCGTTTTCATATTTTTTTCATCGCGACAAATTTTGGTTACCTATATAAGCCTTTACTGCCTTACTGAACGTACATTAGTTTTGTTAACTTGTCTCTCCATACAGTTTGATTTTTCCTCATACATAGATACAAAAACACGTTTGTTAAACGCCGTTCATCTTTTATTAATTAAATGTTCATTATCTAATTTTCCAATTGCTCGAGACCCATTGCTGAGTCGCGATCTGTACTTTGAAGAACCCTGGTGGGGAACGTTCTCGACCCACATCTTACAGAACCCTGCTACCATGAAGAACCATACTGTGGAAGGTTCTCGAACAATACCCTGAAGAACCCTGTAATGGAAAAAAAAATCTATAGCTGGGTTCTTGAAGATACAGATCGGAAACCTCCCCGACCAGGGAAGGTTCAGGTTCAGCCGACTTCCTCCAAGGTGCGTTGGGTTCCAGCGAAGGCGAGCTCTCTCCAGCCGGGTAAATGCGTTACAAAATTGCTAAAGCTTTTGAAAAGTCGCTCGTCCTTTTTA
>NC_091570.1:20628857-20638857 GCF_042767895.1 Penaeus vannamei
AAAATCATGTAACGCAGCTCGAACTAAAAGAAAAGAACAGAAAATAAAAATAAAAGGAAAGAGAGAGAGAAAAAAAAATAGATACATAGGTAAAATAAGAATAAAAAGAAAAAAAGAAAGAAAGAAAGAAAGAAAGAAAAAAATTCGAGACTTTTATCACGCTAGCGATATATTTCTTAAAGTCGAATGTGCGTGTTTATTCTCCCTTTTTTCCCAATTTCTATCCTTGAATTTCATCAAGATTCAAACCAGAGCAAACACTCGAATACCAAGTAAAAGCGTCGATTACCCGAAGGAAATATCGAAGTATTAATTTTGGAAGAAAATATCTAATTACTATTTTGGAAGCAAATATCTAATAATTAATTTTGGACAAACATGAAATCCGCAAGATTGCAAATACAAACGCTAACCCGATCAGAAAAGGTTAACATAAGTTGAGGGACCAGACGTTGGAAATCTGTAAAACAAGTTGCATGAAATTTTGAAACATATTGAAGAGGGTAAGGGGGGGGGGAGGGAAGGAGGGAGAAAGGGAGGGAGGGAGAGAGGAAGGGAGGGAGGAATATATATATATATATATATATATATATATATATATATATATATATATATATAAGAGAGAAAAGAGCAGAGAGGAGAGAGAGAAAGGGAAAAGAGAAAGAGAGATAAGGAGAAAAAGGAATTTCGTTTATTGATATCAGTAAGAATACCTAGAATACATTTTATTACTCCCTTCCCCCGCCCCCCCCTCTCTCAACTCCCAGGCCAAAACCACTCCCTCTAAATTGCTCAATGCGATCCCCCTTTGACAGAAAAAAGAAACAATGTGGGTGGGTGCTTCACCCTCAGGGTGGTGGCCTAGATAGTGTTAGCACCAAATCACACTAGTCTGTCTGTCTCTCTCGTGCAGTACTAATAAACAGATCACCGTGAAATGTGTTGTTGACCATCAGCATGTAATAAATCTATATCTCAGGAAGACGCATTTACAATAAGAAATATGAGAGAGAGAGAGAGAGAGAGAGAGAGAGAGAGAGAGAGAGAGAGAGAGAGAGAGAGAGAGAGAGAGAGAGAGAGAGAGAGAGAGAGAGAGAGAGCTAGCTCAGGATTGTCAACACTTTTCATAAACTAATTCATAGTTTAAGCTCCCAATAATTGCAGCACTACCAATGGGATCGGATCAGGTAATTTCAATAGGAATGCCAGGAGCTCTATGAATCGCGTAATAATTTAAAATATCGCTCAAAAATGATGTCGCATGAGGGGAGGGTTGGGGGGGAGGGGGACGCGCGAATTCATTTTATACGGCGTTAGAATTTGCACTTTCCTCGCTGAATTAGCAACACTGGTCGCAAAAATCTAGGATTATAACTAAGAATGAATGCATACACGCACGCACGCACGCACACACACACACACACACACACACACACACACACACACACACACACACACACACACACACACACACACACACACAAACACACACACACACACACACACATACACACATGCGCGCGCTCACTCATGCATACATACACATACGCAAACATATTTCTTTCGAAACTAAAAGAGTTTCTGAACGTCTGAAGGAAAAAGAAACTATTCCATCCGTAAACATGAAAAAGGGATAACCCACTTTTAAAAAGCAGAAAAAATAAAAAAAAAGGTAAAGGAAGAGAAAAAAAAAATGTCATAATACCTCGATCAACATCATCACTGTGCAGAAAAAAGAAAGAAGAAAAAGAAAGAAAGAAAGAAAAAAAGTCATAGCACTTTGCTTAACTTCATCACTCTGTAAGAAGTGCAACTGCAGGGCCGTATATAGAGAGGAATCGTACCCAGAATTTCAAAGACGAAAACGAAAATAAGATGAAAATAAAAGCAGAACAAAGCCATTTCCTTTGGGCGACTTTTCATTGGTTAGTTTTGAAAATATAACCGTTAGGTTACTGGTAATATTTTGGCGCGAATCGTCAGTTTCTGGAGCGAGAGTTCTTATTAACGACTTTTTTTTTCATTATCTTTAATCGGATAATTTTATCGATATGCATTTCCTTTTATGTGATTTAGAAATAGTAATAAAAAAATAATGAGAACATTAATAGTAATAACATTAATAATAAGAACATTAATAATAATAACAATAATAACAGGAATACAACTTAAAGCACCATCGAACGAACCTGAAGATGAAGAGGAACCAACATAAATACGCCTGCATAAACACACATAAACATACACACACATGCCTGTATAAACACACACACGCATACATGAACACGCACACACATACATACTGTATGTGTAAAAATCCAGGGAAAGAGTAATAAAGAAACCATCTACAAATGAAGAGGAAGATGATGCAGGTCATCCGTAATTTTCATCCTTATCACGAGCGTACAAACTGTACCTGGGTGGGGAGGTTAAGATCAAACATTCACGTTTTTTAATATGAAAAATGATCCGTCAATAGGCGAATCGGCAGCCGCCATATTTCAAATGTCGCGCCCCGTCGGTGTTGCTAGCTGGTCGCTTTTCCGTAGTAATATTTCTGCCATTCTCTAAACATCAGATGATAAAGAAAACGGATATAAATAATAAAATTGAACCATAATCTATCATAAACGGATGAATATTAGATTACAGTAATAGTGTGTAGGCTCAGATACCCTGCGTTACTTTCTTGTTCACTTCACTCAAAACAACTTACAATAAATACATCATTAAGCCAATAATGCAAAAAACATTCAGCAATATCAAATGCACCTGCATCTAAGTTATACATCTAAATAAGTTAGGTGTATAACTTTAGAAAAATGCAACACTCAACCTGGAAACTTGATTTACCTAAAAATTATGCGACTATTCATAACGAGTGTTGCATCTGTGATGACGTTCGGGCACATCATATCAGTTCATACCAGGAGGGTTTCAGCAGATTTTATGTGGAATTTATTTGAACATGGAAAATATTTCAATATCGCTTTAATTACTTTTCCTTTGCACCAAACCATCTATAGTCATACAAAATAACAAAAATACAACCTAAAGAAAAAAAATCGTAGTGACGTCACCATCCTTCGGTTGTCTTTTGATACCGTAAGAGGAAGAGGATGAGCAAGAGGAGGAGAAGGAGTAAGAGGAGGAAGAGGAGGAGCTAGAGGAGGAGTAAGAGGAGGGGTAGTAAGAAGAGGAGTAGGAGGAGTAGGAGGTGGAGAAACAAGAGGAGCTAGAGGAGTAAGAGGAGGAGGAGGGGGAGTAATAGGTGGAGGAGTAAGAGATGGAGGAGTAAGAGGAGGAGGAGTGGGAGGTGGAAGAGGAGGAGTATAAGGAGTAAGAGAGGGAGGAGGAGTAGGAATAAGAGGAGGAGGAGGAAAAGGAGGAGGAGGAGTAAGAGGAGGAGGTGGAGGAGCAAGAAAAGGAGGAGCTAGAGGAGGAAGAGTAAGAGGAGTAAGAGAAGGAGGAGTAAGAGGAGGATGAGGAGGAAGAGGAGTAAGAGGAGGAGGAGGAGGAGTAGGAGGTGGAGAAGGAAGAGGAGGAGTTGAAGGAGTAAGAAGAGGAGGAGGAGGAGTAAGAGGTGGAGGAGTAGGAGGAGGAGGAGGAGTAAGAGGAGGAGTGGGAAGTGGAAGAGGAAGAGTATGAGGAGCAAGAGGGGAGGAGGAGTAGGAGTAGGAGGAAAAAGGAGGAGGAGGAGTAGGAGGAGGAGTAGGAGGAGGAAGAGGAGGAAGAGGAAGAGTAGGAGTAGCAGGGGTAAAGGGAGGGAGAGGAGTAGGAAGAGTAGGAGGAGGAGGCGTAAGAGAAGAAAGAGGAGGAGGAAGAGGAGGAATAGGAGGAGGAGAAGGACGAGGAGAAAGAGGAAGAGGAAAATGAGGAGGAAGAGAGGGAGGAAGAGGGGGAGAAAAGATAAGAAGAAGAGGAGGAAGTAAAGGAGGAAGACAAAGAAGAAACAAGAAAAGAAAAGAAGAAAACACAACGCTACGAACACCACTTCCCTCACGCGTTATCAATAAAAACGACAAAAAATGCAGAGAGAGAGAGAGAGAGAGAGAGAGAGAGAGAGAGAGAGAGAGAGAGAGAGAGAGAGAGAGAGAGAGAGAGAGAGAGAGAGAGAGAGAGAGAGAGAGAGAGAGAGAGAGAGAATGCAACGCACAAAAAAATGATAACAAACCCCCGTTGCAGTCTGGAAATGCATAACCAAATGAAAAATATTGACGTGTCAATTTTTGTAAATGAGTAATAAGCTTCATGTTGATCCTGCTTTTACTGCTAATGCGTACAACGAAATATATTTTTATGATTATATATATATTAGAAGTTTTAGATATGTCGAGGTGAAAAATAGTCGTCGAAATAACATATGGCGAGGACAATGTGTAATAAAAATATTTTCATTGTAAAAATAGAAAAAAATCGAAGGTAAAACAAGACGAAAAAAGGAGAGCTGTTTCTATAACTGAGAATCTTGCAAGGGAGAATACTTGTTATTCAAGGCTAGAATATATGAATACAAAAAATCATAAACTAATTTAAACCAGTGTTTCTTGGGGCGGGGGAGAGAGAGAGAGAGAGAGAGAGAGAGAGAGAGAGAGAGAGAGAGAGAGAGAGAGAGAGAGAGAGAGAGAGAGAGAGAGAGAGAGAGAGAGAGAGAGAGAGAGAGAGAGACAGACAGACAGAGAGAACAACAGACAAGTGACGTAAAAAAACAAGAAAAAAAAACAACAACCAAACTTTCCCACTTATAACATGGCATACGATCTGTTGTCCACAATTTACATCCTTTACTCCTTCTCCTTATGAAAAGCTATGATAACGTCAGTGGTGATAACACAATACACATTCTCATGCGTTTCTTCTGATTATTTGTGTAAATTAGGTCTTTATGTTCTATGCATAACATTTATGCTTTAATTTTTAAATGTAATATTCCTTGTTATCTATTTTTATTTATGAGATACATTTTATTGATAGGTTTTAAAACGTTATAAATATTTCAACATTTTAATTCCACAAGGGATTAATACCACCAATGACTAAATATAATATTAAATGATTAAATCAAACTTTAAGCTCTATGTCCTGTTTTGTCCTTAGAATTTGAATAAAGCATACATTTTTATTTTTCTAATTTTTGAAAATAAACTACCTTTTTTAACTAACTGGCAGCCAAACCCTTTACTATATGTAGCCTTAAATGTGTCTTAAAGGAGATGATAATATAATAATGATATGAGGATAAGGAGAATATAAAATAAGGAGATAAGGGAATCAGATACAGAGACAAGAATATAAATTAGAAAGACAAGAAAATACGATGGGACCAATAAGAAGACAAGAAAAGAAGACAAGATACAATAAGAAGACAAGGAGGAATAAAACATATAATAAAAAAGATAATAAGAAAAAGAAGAAAAGAAAAACGAAGAAAAGAAGAAGAGAAAAAAGAAAAGTAGAAAAAGAAGTAAAAGAAGAAAAGTAGAAAAAGAAGAAGAAAGAGAAAAAATAAGAAAAAAAAAATAAAGAAATCAAAAGAAGAAAAGGAAGAAAAGAAAAAGACACTCTTATCTCGTAATTCCTTATCCGCACAATTACTTAATTTCTCAAGAGAGGCAACAAACCCCGCCACTTCCAGAGAACACAGAACCTTCCAGATAACTCTTGATGCAAAAAAGTAAAGACAGAATGCATGTTTTTTTAAATTTTTATTATTTTTGGTAGCCATTTTTAAAATCTATTGAATTCCAACGGGAGACGATTCTTGCGCCAGGGTATGCAAATCCGATGCTAAATGTAAAGGTTTCTAAGAAAAAAAAAAAAAAAATATTATAATAATTTTTCTTTTTCCTTTTTTTCTCTCTCTCTGCATTGCGTTTGGTTTCGGAATCGCGTATTTGTTTTTGGCGCGAATTCTCTTTCCGCTTTTGGGGTCTCAGTTTCATTTGTTTTCCGCATTCCCTTCGTGTTCAAAGTTTTTTTTTTCTCTTTTCTCTTTGTTTCTCCTTTCCTTCGTGTTCATGTATTTTGCTTTTCTTTTTTCTGTTTCTTTATGTTTTTTTTTCTCTCTCTCTCTTTGTTTTTCCTTCTCTTCCTGCTTTTTTTTTATGCTTATGCTTATGTTTTTATTTATTTTATTTTTTTTATTTTTTTATTTTTTTTACCTGACGCGACGAGGGAGATTGAGGTCTCGTCGACACGTTAAAGCCACACCGGCGGGGGAATTCTGAAATATTCTGCGATGCAAAGTGGTTTTAAAAGGTTTCTCTCTCCTACATATGTGCCTTTAACCGCATGTGGCCGCTGAAAATATCTTGAAGGGAAATAATTAGATAATTTTTTTCCCGTAAATGAATAATTCAAATATATTTCGTGTATTATATTTCAATTGCGGGGGATACTAAGTTGCTTTGTGAGAGAAAAGAACGGGGATGGGTAAGCAGATCGTATGATTTACAGTGTGATGAATATTATGTGAAAAATGGACATGTCTTTTCGTACTTAAACTTGTTTCTCGTTTAAACTCTTGTATCGCTATAGCTCTTCACTCCCCGAAGACAAAGGAAAAATAAGCAAGAAAAAAGAGAAACGACAATCTATTTAGACCCTTGTCATCATGTCTCTCCCTCCACAAAAAAAAAAGAAAATGGAAAATAAAAACAAGGCTAGGTTACGGCCATTTTTTCTTTGTTGATTTTTCTGATTAACGGGATTTCAGTTTTGCTTCAGACAGATTTTAAACCGTATTTTCATTAACATACATTTAAAAAAATCTGTCGTTATCTTTGTTTCGATTACGTATTATCTATTTTTGTTTTCATTTATTTTTATTTCTATTTCTATTCCCTTTTACCTTCTTTTCTTTCCGGTTTTAGCGTTTCTTTTCCTCTTATATTCCGTCATTGCCTGCTATATATTTTTAACCGTTTATTTTATATTTTATAAATGACATTTTAATGAAAGTGTATTTATTGAAAATAATTTATAAGATGTGAAAACTAACTGATTTACCTAATAACTCGACAATGATTTGCATTTTTCGGTATCTCGTACATGCATTCCATTTGTGTAACGCGCTAAATAGATGCCTTGGTAAACCCAAGACTGATAAAGCAATATTCATTTTAACACACATACATTTATACGCACATACATAAAACACACAACATACAAAACACACACACATATATCCATATATGTATACATATATGTATATATATATGCACATATATATGTATATACATATAATTGTATATATAGATGTATGCTTATATATATATATATATATATATATATATATATATATATATATATATATATATATATATATATATATATATATATGCATACGTATGTATATATATATATATATATATATATATATATATATATATATATATATATATATATATATATATGCATACGTATGTATATATGTATGTCTATATACATGTATATTCACACACACACACACACACACACACACACACACACACACACACACATATATATATATATATATATATATATATATATATATATATATAATGTATATATATATGTATATGTATATATACGTATATATATATATATATATATATATATATATATATGTATATATACGTGTATATATATATATATATATATATATATATATATATATATATATATATATATATATATATATATATATATATATATATATATATACGTATATATAGGTATATATAAGTATTTATATGTATACATACATGCATAGCTTGATATATAGATAGAGACAACCAATAATGCAAATCAAAATATTCTTAATTGCCATGGCAGACTCCAAAAAAAATCGCAAGGCTGGCAGGATTCCCCACAAGGCTTACAAGAAATGAAAATCAATACAACAAATCTTGCACAAAGTTTAGCACTCTCCTCGAAACGGTTATTATAGACTTCTTCATCATCATTGGAAGGCCTCGGCGTCGTCAGGATGCGGAGTTGCCACATCTCCACCGCCTAGCTCCTGCTGTGTTGCTGTATTGCCGGTGGCATTATAAAGGAACTTGTACTCGTGATAATACGCGAATATATCAGAAATATGATTATCTGCCCTGTGGATGTCACTATAGTGCACCAAAATACACAACTATACACGATTATATCACAATGAATGCCTGATGGATGTGTCACGATACTGCAACAGTAAACACTTTTCAAACGAGACTGACTCTACTGTATTCAAAGACATTATACTGAAGGACAGGAAAGCTCGTGTATCTGTCATATGACGTGACAGGACACGCGGCGCATTTATAGAAATTGTCCAGCGTAAAATTGGTCACTAGCGACATCCATTGGCCTGACGTAGCATTATGTTCTTTTAGATACCGCCAAACTATTATATATCTACAATTCAGGCTTGGCACATTCCTTTCACATTTTTCGCCTTTGTCATGTATTTTTGTTAACCAACTGAAAGTTAATTACAGTTTCTATTTAACATATGCATATGAAGAATGCCTTGTATAGTTATGTATAAAATAAATGTATATATAAGATATTTACATTGTAAAAATATAACATCCGCATCACAGTGATTTCTCGGCAAATTCTTGATAACCGATCACTTAATGTAATACCTGTCAGAATTTCTTTCCTACTGCAAAGCCACTCATTTTAAATACCCATCAAGTTAGAAAATGTAAACAAACAAGCAATTTGAAAAGACCCACTTGCTTTTTCCACCTGTTATCCTACCGGTCTGACGCAGAACTACCGAGATTCTGGCGGATTAAGATTTACAGCGCAGTTACCATTTGTTCGTTATAGGGTATATATAGTCTGTATTGCACCGGAATACATACGGTTAGAACCAGGACCAAACCTGTCATAGACAACTAGACATGTAGGACCAGGCAGGACAATTCTGGAATAGTATTTAAAAGAAAAACAAAAACAAAATTAAGGTTGAAATACATGTGATATTCAGTATCAAAGGCGGCACGAGAATACTTAAAAATCCAAAGATCCTAAAACTTCACCCTAAAACTCAGGAATGGCATCACTACCGGCACCTACATCAACAAAGGCATCATTTACCAAAAGTCACCACAAATTAAAAGTTAAAGGCCGAGTGGCATAGTCGTACGATTTCCAAGATCCACGCAGCATAACAATTTTCTCCAGCGCAAGTAGTCCCACTGTGCAGTACTAGTTCACCTCTCTTACAGACACACGAGTAACGTAAAATAAAGAGTGGTAGTGTTGACATAAAATGTTTTTTCTTTATAGTACAACTTCCCGTACTGAAGGAAATCTCGTCTACTGTTGAAAGAGATGGTAAAAAATAATCTTTCGAGTTGAACTTCCTTGATTATTAATTACGACGGTTGTGGCGTTTGGATAAATTGATTACAAGTGCAAATAGAGCTGAGAAACTGCGGTTTTAAAATATGACAACAATACTACTATTACTACCAATACTGCAATACTACTACTACTTCTGTTACTGTGGTTGCTACTATTACTACTACTACTACTTGTACTAACTCCACCACCACCACTACCACCACAGCTGTTGTAGCTACTACTACTACTATTACTACTACTAACTCCACCACTGCTAGTACTATTACTACGCCACCACTCCGTCTACTACTACTACGACCACTACAACTACCACTACTACTACTACTATTACTGCTACTACTACTACTACTACAACTATTGCTACTACTATTACGATTACTACAACTACCACTACTACTACTACTACTACTGCTATGATACTGCTACTGCTACTACGACTACTACTACTACTACTAATGTTAATATTACTACTATCTCCGCCATCACCTACAACTACTACTACTATCACATCATCACCTACTACTACTACTACTACTACCACCACCACCACCAACAACAACAACACCAGGAAATGTATTTACCAAAATGAAAGCGATAAACTAAAACAAAACTACCGAAACAAAGTTGAAATGAAATGCAGTAAAATGAC
>NC_091570.1:20648857-20653857 GCF_042767895.1 Penaeus vannamei
ATACTCTTGCTCTTAGAACTTCTTTTCGCGGCCGCAAGATGGCTCTTTGATGTTTTTTTTCTCGGTTCTTTGCTCTGTTGAAAGGGTTTTGGTGCAATAACAGGAGACTAAAGGGGAAAAATGATCGATCTTTTAAGAGAGTTTATTGCACGGACAGATAATATAAACAGGTGGATGGGGAAGTCGATAGATAGGCAAGTAGACTGATAGACATATAGATAGATATATGGCTAAACAGAAATTGATGTATGGAATCTTCCACTTATTGAAGTATATCCTATTATCCAAACTTTTGATTATCATTTATCTATTTTGTATTTTTATTCATTTATTCAATTTCTTGTTTTACTTCTTCCATTTTCATTTATTTATCTATTCATTTATTTTTGTCCGGGAAGTGATCTACAAATAAAGCCCTTTTTCATATATTGCAAAACTTCTAATAATTAGCCCATTCATTTTGATCACATGATTATTACGTTTTACAATTCCTAAAATATATATCAATCTGACACTTGTTCTTTAAACTTCGCTTATCTTCCAGGACTGACTTTAGACTTGGAATCCACTGACTGCGTTCAGGAAAGATATTAAATCTCTTTCACAGGTTGTTTTCTTCTGTTCACTACGTTCAAGAAGGATATTCAGGCTCATTCATGTATTTTTTCACTATTGGGTACGTTCATGAAAGATCTCAAGCTCATTCATATATATATATATATATATATATATATATATATATATATATATATATATATATATATATATATATATATATATATATATATATATATATATATACATTTACTGTTGATTGCGTTCTAGAAAGATATTAGGCTCATTCATAAATATATATATACATATTTTTTTCCTGTTGATTTTTTTTTTCTTTTTTACTTTTGACTGCGTTCAAGAAAGATATTTATCTCATTCATATTTGTTTCTTCTATTTACTACGTTGATGAACGATATTCGTCTCATTCATCCTTTTCCATTCTTATTCATACCTTGTCTTTCTGACTTCGTTCAAGGAAGATATTCATTCTCATACATATATACATACATACATATATATATATATATATATATATATATATATATATATATATATTTATATATATATATATATATATTTTTTTTTTTTTTTTTTTTTTTTTTTTTTTCTTTAATTAATTAATTTATTTTATTATTATTATTTTTTTTATTGTTTTATTTTTTTTTATTTTTATTTACTACGATCCATCAAGAACAACTGTTTGCTTTACTAATAACATATATTTGATTTTCCAGGCCAATAACATTAAAAAACACAATTAGAAACGAGGAGATATAAGATATAAGATTAAGATAGATGATAAACATAGAAAAAAACACCAGAGAATAATTAAAAAGTTGATCATTTTGATGAATTGAACGATTTATTTTTTGAGCTCGTTTCCCCGAATCAAAACCAATCACGGTTACGAAGAACCGATAATACTTTGGAAAAAAAAGGAAAACGGGAACACCTTACCTGACTATTTGATTTCTTTCTGTCTGTGTTGTCTTGAGCGTTTGTGAAATTATGGGGATTGCCGGTGTAAGTGACGCCGTGGTGTTTATTTAAATAGGGGAACACACACACACACACACATACACACAAACACATACACACTAACACACACACACACACTAACAAACACACACACACACACACACACACACACACACACACACACACACACACACACACACACACACACACACACACACACACACACACACACACACACACACACACGCACGCCCGTACACCCGTACGCCCGTATGCCCGTACGCTCGCACTCCCGCACGCACGCTAGCACACGTACAGGCACAAACACACACACACACATAAACACACACATACGAAAATAATCACACTTTCCTGATATAAAAACAACTATTAAGTTTATTTTCTTCCTGGTAACTCAGAAGTCTTCGAGACGGAATGAATTGAAAGAAAAAAGTGGACATCTGGAGACAGAAATATGTTTTATCTCCTATTGCTTATTCTTTTCTTTCTTATTATTCTCTCTTCCTCGTCCTATACGCCTTCTCCTCCCGTTCGTTTTTCTCTCTCTTTCTATGCTATTTTTTCCTTCTTCCTTTCTTTTATCTTCTTCTTCCTCTTCCCATCTTCCCTCTCCTCTCGTCCGTTCATATTTCTGTATATATCCTCTTTTCTCCTCCTTCTATTCCTCGCATCCTTTGCGCATTCTCCCTCTCCTCTCGTTCGTTCAGATCTCTTTTTCCTCTATTCCCTTCTTCCTGCTCTTACCCTTCCACCTTTTCCTCTCTTTCGCATCAGATCTCTCTTTCTCCACCCTTTCTCTCTTTCCCTTCTATTCCCCTCTTCCACCTCTTTCCTCTATCCTTCGTTTTTTATACTTATTTCTCCTCTTCGTTTCCCCTCATCCCATCCTACGCCATGCTATTTCCATCCTTCCTCTCGCATCCTTTCTCTACCCTTCTTTCTCCCATTTCTATGCCCTACATCCCGGTCTACCCATCCACCTTCTCCTGTCTTTCTCCACCCTTTCTCTCCCTTCTACCCCCCTCTTCCACCTCTCTTCTCGTTCGTATCACATTTCTCTCTTTCCTCTATCCTTTGTTTTCTATACTCATTTCTCCTCTTCGTTTCCCCTTATCCCCCCTCTTCCCATCCACCTTCTCCTCTCTTTCGTATCAGATATCTCTCTCTCCATCCTTTCTCTCTCCCTTCTATCCCCCTCTTCCTCCTCTCTCCTCTTGTTCGTATCAGATTTCTCTCTTTCCTTTATCCTTCGTTTTTATACTCACTTCTCCTCTTCGTATCCCCTTATCCCACCCTACGCTTCCTACCGTATCCCATCTGTGTTTTGCAAATTCGTTCTGCCTCTTTTTTTCCTTTGAATTCCAACATTTTTGGCACTTTTTTCTATTTTGTTTTGCACACTGAACAACTATGCGATTTTTTTTCTTTGAGTGGGAGAGGAACTCATTATCATTGTTTTTATTTTTTCATACTTTTTTTTAGAACTATTTTCGTGAGAGAACCGCAGGGCATCATTTGTTGTATTTTTTCATCTTACTTTTGCATAGTTTTTATTGATGATTTTTGTTTTGATGACGGATTATTTCATTACAATTTCGTTCTGTAATAATCGTGTGTATATATATATATATATATATATATATATATATATATATATATATATATATATATATATATATATGTATATATATATATATATATTATATATTATATATATTTATATATATATATATATATATATATATATATATATATATATATATATTATATACTTTTATATATATATGTATATATATATATATATATATATATATATATATATATATATATATATATATATATATGTATATGTATATATATATATATATATACATATATAAATATATATATATATATATATATATATATATATATATATATATATATATATATATATATATATATATATATATATATATATATATATATATATATATATTCGTGTAAGAATATAAAAACCGTGTAAAAAGGAGCGGGAGTTTTGACTATTTTTATTTTATTTTATTCTGTGTCTTTTATTTCTTTTCTTTAATTTACTCTGTTTTCCCCTTTTACTATGTTTCTATAACCTAGTCCTTTTTTCTTTTACTTCTGTTCACTTGTTCTATTCTTTTAATTCTGTCTTCCATCTGTCTTTATAGATTTATTCAGCTTCGTTGTTTTGCGTATTTTTGCAAAGTTTTTCATTTCTTTCTCTCTTTTTCTCTCACTCACTTTAATTTTTGTTCACCTTTTATCTTCATTTTGCTTTGTCGTTTTTTACCTTTTCGCATTTTCCTTGTATCTTTATCCAGCCTTGTTGTTTTACGTGTCTTTGCCAGGCTAGTGTTTCATAGCCCTATCTGGCTCCTTCTTCGACTATTTTATGCCGTTTTAGCATTGCTTTCGTCCATTTAAAACCTTTCTGTGAAATTTTCCATTTTGTCTACAGTATATATATATATTTTCGAGATGTTTGCATACTTTCTACTTTTTTAAGAGCACGTTTTAGTTTTTTTTGTTTTGTATTGTGATTTATTATTTTTTTCTTTGTTTCTAATTTGCTTTCAGTATCCTCAATTCAGATTCTAATGATCTATTCTCTGCTTAGCAAAACTGTTCATCAGGAGACGATTTTGTTTGTGAATAATCAAAGGGATTTTCAGTATTCAGTGTAGGCTCCGACCCTCCTTTTGATGAACGAATGGGCCCCTTTTTGATGAATGAATGGGTCCCATTTTCATGAATGAATGGGTCCCATTTTCATGAGTGAATGGACCCACTTTCTGCTCAATAACAGAGCGTCTTCTCGTTGAATGAATGTACCCCTTTGATGAAGGAATGGAGACCCGATGAATGACATCCTCCTTTTGATAAATAAATGGAGCTTCCAATTTCCCTGAAATCTCCCAGGGTGAAAGAAATGGTTTCTCCTTCACACACAGCTAAAAGAGACAAATAAACTCTCAGCTGATTATCATTACATCTAATTTTCTCCTTTCCTTAATGAGAACCACAATTTGGTCCTGAGGTTGGTTAAAGCAAATCCCCCGCTCACACGCAGTAACGTAACATAAACAAGATCACATGACAAATATTAAACAAACTGCCCCGTGACCTGAACTTAGTGCGTAAGTGATTACGCTGGATAAATGTTTTCAAGTTTTAAACAAATAAATGTGTCAGACATCAAAGGTCACATAGCCCTATGGTAAAATATTGTGATAGGGGCAATATTTCTTAGGTTCCAACGGCCATGTGGTGTTGTAAGATGGTATGTTAGTGAGTGGGGTAGAAAGAGGGAGTAATAAATGGAGTAGGATAGTTATTGATAAAAATGATGCATGGAAGACAGTGGCAAGTATCGTGGGAAGAAGTTACAATGCTTTCCCTGTGTTGTATATATGTGTTCGAGGAAATACATCCA
>NC_091570.1:20661357-20663990 GCF_042767895.1 Penaeus vannamei
CCCTTACCTTTACGTCTGGTTGCGTGTGTGTTTGTGTGTGTGAACTGTATATAGCTATTATCATTTGTGGAAACTGCATTGTGAAAATGAATTTCTTGCAGAGATCATAAAATACCTAGACTGTATTCGCACTCCTAATGTGATTAGATGAACAAAAAAGAAAAAAATCATACCTATAAACGTATATGAATGAATAACCAAAGGAATAAATATATATCTTTTAGACAGATAGATATGTGTATGTGTGTGTTTGTGTGTGCGTGAGTGTGTCCCCATCCTCCTCCTCCTCCTCCATCTCCCCTTCCCCCTCCTTCTCCTCCTCCTCCTCCATCTCACTTTCCCCTTCCCCCTTCACTTCCTCCTCCTCCTCTGTCCTTCGCCAATTCCCGAAAGAGAATCCGATCCCCTTAACCTCCGCCGTGGGAGCCAGCGCCACGAAATTCCGATGCGATTTTGTTTCGCTTCTTCCCTTCGCGCGAGGCGGCGCCGGGGCTCGTCGCTTCGCCCTCGCCTTCGCCCGCAGTTCCTTCGACGCTCCGACCGACGGAAGGCAAAACTGCCGCTGTCTATCTTTTCTTCCTGCGGAAAAGTGAAATGGAAATCTTCGCGGCGTTAAGTGCACCTGGCGGAGTGCGTCGCGAGTCGAGGCTTGACTGAATTTATTGGTCTGTGACTGAACATTCAACTAAAACTTTGGTTGTAACAAGTCCGCTTCACCGAAGAAAAACAGTCGAAGTTATTTCAGCAACTGCTGTCTTCAAAAGCGTCTTGGAGCATTTTATCCGTCTAAGTTTCGTATTCATGACAGATTACGTTTCAAGACACGTTAATATTTATCATTCACATCTTTATATCTATCTATTATCATTTTTGTATTGATATCACGCTCATCTCCTGTTAAGCTTAAAATGATATTGACAAACATTCTCCTACCATCCATAACGGAATTCGCTTTCAAAGACCAATCTTGCTGCGAATTCACGCCCTCCGCCTTTCCTCCGCCCGCCCTGCAGACTCCGCTCAGAACTCCTTCCCCTCCTCTTATGGCGACGCAACACACGCCTCCATTCCTCGCTCTCGTATTTCGCCCACCGAGCCAGAGGGGAGCAGATGCTTGTAAGTGCTTGTCCTTCGAAGCCGAGAGTCAGTCACATACTTCGAAGAAATATGTGAGGGGTTAGAAAAATAAATTGATAGATAAATGGATAATTAGACGGATAGATAGATAACATTGAGTATTTCGCCCGTGCTTGTACGTGTCTGTTGAGAATGTCACATAGTTTGAAAAAAAGAAAAATAAGTGAATATATGAATTAATGAATAATTAGATGAATTAAATAAAGAGAAGAATAGATAAATAAATGAATAAAGAAATATATAAATTAATGAATAAAGAGATATATAAATTAATGAATAATTAGATGAATTAAATAAAGAGATGAATATATAAATAAATGAATAAAGAGCTGAATAAATAAAGAGATGAATAAATATATGAATGAATGAAGAGATGAATAGATAGATATGAATAAAGAGATGAATAGATAAATAAATGAGTAAAGAGATGAACAGATAGATAAATGAAAAAGTGATAAACATAGATAAATGAATAAACAGATGGAAGAGATAGATAGACATAAAACACGAAGGATCAGATTGTCTCGCGGCCTCTCCTTAAGCGAGGAAAACAAACAAACGCAAAAATGAACTTTCTCGGAAAGACGACCACTCTGACCCTCCGAAAAGGCATACGAGATTCCCTCCTGCGGCGCCGAATGCCACGATTCCGGATGCCCTTTCATGCCTTCCCAAGGACACCCCCCCACGCCCTTTCAGGTGATTGTGAGTGTGAGCGTGAATGTGATTGTGAGTGTGAATGTGATTCTGAGTGTGATTGTGATTCTGAGTGTGAATGTAATTGTGAGTATGAGTGAGTGTGAATGTGATTGTGAGTGTGATTGTAAATGTAATTTTGAGTGCGATTGTGAGTGTGATTGTAAATGTGAATGCTGCTTTCGCGTGGATGCGTAAGTTGGAGAGCGAAGACCAAAGAGGGGGAAAGGCGAGAGGAATCGAGTTATGCAGAAACTGCAATCTTGCGTCATGCAGACACTCGGGGTATTGAGTTGCATGACAAAACGAGCCCCCTCATGACCATTCCTTCCTCTTTAGGTCCGCACTTTGAAAACCTTTCGCCCATGCTGGCGATCGCCTGGCGATGCTGCTCCAGGCGATCATCTGAGTGAGGGAGACTTTGCTTTTAAACCCAACGTTCGCCAAGGCGGGCGATCGTCAGGCCTGGCGAACGAAAGGGATCGCCAGCGCTAACATCTTGCATTCCTGCTTAACCTAGCACTTCGGCGACTGAAAAAAAACGGTTAACGCAGTTTTGTTTATATCTGCAGTACGTTATATAACCATATATAGTAAATATATATTGTTGTCACTTAGCAGGGATTTTTTAAATATTATATTACGTTACCTTAGCTTACCTAAACTATATGATATTCATCATCATCATCATCATGGGGGCTGACGCCGACGGGGGCGCATAGCCGCATCCACCCTTCGCTTCCACCTACGAGGATCCCTCATGGCTAGACGCCAGGCAGGGACTCGGCCCATCTCTAGTT
>NC_091570.1:20664490-20671990 GCF_042767895.1 Penaeus vannamei
TATATATATATATATATATATATATATATATATATATATATATTATATACTTATATATATATGTATATATATATATATATATATATATATATATATATATATATATATATATATATATATATATATGTATATATATATATATATATACATATATAAATATATATATACACATATATATATATATATATATATATATATATATATATATATATATATATATATATATATATATATATATATATATATATATATATATATATATTCGTGTGTAAGAATATAAAAACCGTGTAAAAAAGGAGCGTGGAGTTTTGGACTTTGTTTTTATTTTATTTTATTCTGTGTCTTTTATTTCTTTCTTTAATTTACTCTGTTTTCCCCTTTTACTATGTTTCTATAACCTAGTCCTTTTTTTCTTTTACTTCTGTTCACTTGTTCTATCTCTTTTAATTCTGTCTTCCATCTGTCTTTATAGATTTATTCAGCTTCGTTGAGTTTTGCGCATATTTTTGCAAAGTTTTTCATTTCTTTCTCTCTTTTTCTCTCACCTCACTTTTATTTTTGTTCACTCTTTGATCTTCATTTTGCTTTTGTCGTTTTTTACCTTTTTCGCATTTTCCTTGTATCTTTTATCCAGCCTTGTTGTTTTACGTGTCTTTTCCAGGTTAGTGTTTCATAGCCCTATCTGGCTGGCCTTCTTCGACTATTTTATGCCGTTTTAGCATTGCTTTCGTCCATTTAAAAACCTTTTCTTCTGTGAAATTTTCCATTTTGTCTACAGGTAGTATATATATATTTTTTTTCGAGATGTTTGCATACTTTCTACTTTTTTTAAGAGCACGTTTTAGTTTGTTTTTGTTTGTATTGTGATTTATTATTTTTTTTCTTTGTTTCTAATTTGCTTTCAGTATCCTCAATTCAGATTCTGGGAATGATCTATTCTCTGCTTAGCAAAACTGTTCATCAGGAGACGATTTTGTGAGCTGCAATCAGAATCAAGTCAAAGGGATTTTCAGTATTCAGTGTATAAATTTAATCCCTCCTTTGATGCAGAACGAATGGGGCCCTTTTTGATGAATGAATGGGTCCCATTTTCATGAATGAAGTGGGTCCCATTTTCATGAGTGAATGAACTCCACTTTCTGCTCAATAACAGAGCGTCTTCTCGTTGAACTGAATGTACTCCCTTTGATGCGAAGGAATGGAGACCCGATGAATGATATCCTCCTTTGATAAATAAATGGAGCCTTCCAATTTCCCTGAAATCTCCCAGGGTGAAAAAGAATGGTTTCTCCTTCACACACAGCCAAAGTAAGACAAATAAACTCTCAGCTGATTATCATTACATCTTAATTTTCTCCTTTTCCTTAATGAGAAACTGCACACTTTGTCCTGAGGTTGGTTAAAGCAAGAAATCCCTCTGCTCACACGCAGTAAATTGTGTAACATAAACAAAGACTCACTCACATGACACAAATATTAAAACAAACTGCCCCGTGACCTGGAACTTAGTGCGGCACAACGCTGGATAAATGTTTTCAAGTGTTTAAACAAATAAAAGCGTGCCTGGACATCAAAGGTCACATAGCCTTCTGGTAAAATATTGTGATAGGGGCAATATTTCTTAGGGTTCCAACGGCCAGTGTGGTGTCGTAAGATGGTATGTTAGTGAGTGGGGTAGAAAGAGGAGGAGTAATAAATGGAGTAGGATAGTTATTGATAAAAATGATGCATGGAAGACAGTGGCAAGTATCATGGGAATAGTTATAAATGCTTTCCTGTGTTGTATATATGTGTTCGAGGAAATACATCCACAGTTTTATTATAATTAGAATGGAGTGGAAGGAACATACAAGTAGATGGTATTTCAGGCTTCAGGAAAGTGAAATGGACCACCTAAAGGTATTTCCTCATTTTCATTTCATTTTTAGGTTATTGTTGTTCATATATAGAATTATGTTGTATTTTACTGCTGTTTTAAAAATGTATTTATGTTTTGACAAAGTGTGGAAGTTCATTTCACAATTTTTTGACACTTTGTTTTTATATCCTTGTGTATCCTTTTTTCAAAGCAAAGAAGTAAAGAAAGAGAGAGAGAGAGAGGGAGAGGGAGGGAAAGAGAGAGAGAGAGAGAGAGAGAGAGAGAGAGAGAGAGAGAGAGAGAGAGAGAGAGAGAGAGAGAAGAGAGAGAGAAAATTAGAAAGAGAGAAAGAGAGAGAAAAGAAAGCGAAAGAGAGAAAGAGAAAGAGAGAAAAAAAAAAAAAGAGAGAGAGAGAGAGAGAAAGAAAGAGAAAAAGAGAAAGAGAAAGAGAAAGAGAGAGAGAGAGAGAGAGAGAGAGAGAGAGAGGGAAAGAGAGAGGGGGTAGAAAAAAGAGAAAGAGAAAGAGAGAGAGAGAGAGAGACAGAAATACATAGCCCAAATAACACTTTATCCGTAAGAAAACCACGTGTAAACATATCTATGGCCAATAAATAGAGGGCTTCAAGCCTGAAAAAGAAAAAGGAAAACAAACCTCTCTAAAAGTGTCGAGGAGGAAACCGAAAAATATAAAATGTCGATAGCAATAAAGCTTTCAGAAAGATGTATTTTTCCCTGAAGCTCCAACTAAGACGAAATAATGAATTTCAGCTGCTATTTTTTTGTCTGCTCTGGGCGTATTTTTCTCGTTATTAATCCTCAACCAGTTTATCTTTGTTTTTTCTATCTTAACTCTTTCGTTTCTTGTTAGGGTAATTGAGAGATGTGCATTGCTGATATTTAAATCACACATGAGAAAAGATTCGGCACATGAAGACGCAAAAAGATTGTATAATAAAGGAATTATTATAGTCCATTAATAAGATTGAAAGGACAGCATTATATTGCTACAAAATACCTATACTTTTAGTTTAATGAACGTGTTAGGAGGAAATCATCAGAAAAATAATTAATGATGGCAGATAGACCTAACATTACCAATAATAACATTCATATCAGCAATAATGACAATAGAGGACACAGCAGAATACAGTGATAATGACAAGTAATGCTGCTTTGATAATACATATAAAATTGGTAATAATAACAATGATAATACAGTGATAGTTAATACCAATGTTGTTATTCATAAAACGATAATAATGACAATAACAGCAAAGATTAATGGCAATAATAACAAAGTGACACTAGAGTGTTAATGTATTATGGCATTAACGACACAACAACAAAAAATACAATGACTATAATATCAATGATTAAAACAATGAAAATAATAACAGCGATAATATGATGAAAAAAGACAAACCGATAAGTGTCACCTGTTGTCTTTATAGCTTCGAGGGACTTCTTGGAGAGAACCTGACTGATTGATCTATTAAGTAGGTATTAATCAACGACTTTTTTCGCTTTATATATATGTTTCTTTTATTTCTTTTGTTTTGTTTCTAGATAACGTCCCTTTTTACCCAAAGATTGTTTTCGGTTGCATTAAAAGAGATAAGATTGATGGTTTTATTTATTTGTTTATTTCTTTCGTTTCTTTGGCAATATATGTTAATGGATGAATTAAGGATATAAAGAAAATCAATTAATATATGTATCTATTTATATGCATTTTCTATTTACTTATATATCTTTATATCTATCTATCTATGTTAGTCTACCTATTTGTCTTTTATGTATCTATTAATATATATATATATATATATATATATATATATATATATATATATATATATATATATATATATATATATATATATATATATATATATATATATATATATATATATATATATATATATATATATATATATATATACATATATATATATATATATATATATATATATATATATACATATATATATATATATATATATATATATATATATAAAAGAGAGAGAGAGAGAGAGAGAGAGAGAGAGAGAGAGAGAGAGAGAGAGAGAGAGAGAGAGAGAGAGAGAGGGAGAGAGAGAGAGAGAGAGAGAGAGAGAGAATTTGAAAGACTAAATTAGACATAGACAAACAGAAAACAGGCAATGAGATGGAGTGGGGATTTGATAGAGAAACAGCCAAAGACAAAGACATACCAGAATCTTGCCCGAACAGAAACAGCCAAAGACAAAGACATACCAGAAATCTTGCTCCGAAACAGAATGTAAAAAATGACAGAACTATAACAATGCCTCTCCCACACTCACTGCAGTATTTTAAAAAATGACAACCATAACACGCCTTCTCCACACTCACTGCAGTGATTAGCTAGAAAAGAAAAGAAGTGTTTTAGAACTTTTGAAAGGTGTTTTAGGAACCTTTGAAAAAAGTATAGTGTTGAAGGACCAAGCGAACCAGATCAAAGAGTTTGTCCCTTTCTCTCGATCTCTTTCTCCTTCCTTTCCTTTTTTTTCTCTTTCTTTCCTCCCTCTCGTCCCGTTCTTTCACCTCTTTTTTCTAAACTCTCAAAGGTAGGCAAACGAGGCAATACTTCTTTTTATACTTTGATGGAAAGTTTTTGCCTTCAAGCCTCCTCTTTTAATCCTTTCTTTTATTCGATACTTTCTATTGTCCCACTTTTATTATCCTCCCTCTTCTCGTTCGCTTTTAGTCTTTCTTTCCAAAACACACTGAATACAATTATACACACTGGATCTCGTACAGACAAAGGATTGTTTGCAAGATTTTTCTCTTATTTTAAGGACATGAATCTATAGTTATTTCAGTTATTTTATAAATTTACAGTTTAGCGTGTAAAGTACATATGACACGTGAGCATAATCTATATCATGTTTGATATATCGGTATATCTCAAAGAGATATAAGCTTGTATATGATCTTTGATAGAATTCATGTTCTATAGATCTTTTTTATATGATATTCATTTGTAACTCCACTGTGTTGTTTTCACGTTTACTTCTAATGTTACACAATTGAATCAAATTAAGGTTAAAGTAGGAATATGTTAGGATTGACAACACTGATGCAAATTCAGGCTAGGTTAAATTAGTTCAGGTCGGGCTAAATTAGACCAGATTAGCCAGGTTAAGCTAGACTAGATTAAACTAGGCCCTGGGTAAGTTAGGCTAGTTTGTGTATAAGCTAACAGTCTAACTCAGTCCAAGATAGGTTGCTAAGGATAACCAAGGGAAGGTAAAGCAAAAGCTAGGTCAGGCCAGGCTGGGGAACGGACAACACGCATTAAGGCACTCGGTGGTACCTGGCCCCCAACTTCGGCCAGGAATTTGAAAGCAGAACTTGGAGGTCTTCGGCCACAAAGGGACTTTAGTACTGCTTTAAAGTTGATCTGAGCCTTGTCAGTCAGTGCGCGATGTGATGATTCTAATCTATGTTAATTTAAGATATAGTGGGGGAGGGAGGGAGGGAGGGAGGGAGGGAGGGAGAGAGAGAGAGAGAGAGAGAGAGAGAGAGAGAGAGAGAGAGAGAGAGAGAGAGAGAGAGAGAGAGAGAGAGAGAGAGAGAGAGAGAGAGAGACAGACAGAGACAGAGAGTAGGCACACACACACACACATATATATGTATATTTATATATGTGTGTGTGTGTGTGTGTTTATGTTTCATGTGTGTGTGACTGTATGTGCGCGCGTATCCATTCCCAGCGCGAGACAACGAGATATGACACGTATAACTATATCATGTCGATATATCGCAACCTCAAAGGATATGTTTCTGTATGATGACCTTGATATAATCATGTCTTCTATAGATTCCTTTTTATATATGATATCTATTTCTAGAATTCACTGTGTTGTTTTCAATACATTTCTAACAAACACAACAATTCAACCCTAAATTAAGGTTAGCTAGAATATGTTAGGATTGACAACACTGGACAAATTGAAGGCTAGTTAAATTAGTTCAGGTCGGGCTAAATTAGACCAGATTAGCCAGGTTAAGCCAGACTAGATTAAACTAGGCCCTGGGTAAGTTAGGTTGGGTTTGTGTATAAGTTAACAGTCTAATTCAGTCCAAGATAGGTTAAGTTAAGATAAACTAAGGGAAGGTAAAGTTAGGTAAGCTAGGTCAGGCCAGCTGGGGAACTGACAACACCAATAGGCAGCACTTGAAAAGTACTAGCCCCCAACTTCGGCCAGAATTTGAAGCAGAACTGGAGGTCTTCGGCCACAAGGGACTTAGTACTCGCTTTAAAGTTGGATCTTGAGCCTTGTCAGGTCAAAAAGGATGCATGATTCTAATCTATGTTAATTTAAGATATAGGTGAGGAGGAGGGAGGGAGGGAGGGAGGGAGAGAGAGAGAGAGAGAGAGAGAGAGAGAGAGAGAGAGAGAGAGAGAGAGAGAGAGAAGAGAGAGAGAGAGAGAGAGAGAGAGAGAGAGAGAGAGAGACAGACAGAGACAGAGAGATGGAGCAGGTAGACACACACACACATATATATGTATATTTATATATGTGTGTGTGTTGCGTTTGCGTGTGTGACTGTATGTGCGCGCGTGTATCCATTCCCCAGAGCGCGAGACAAGGAGATTTGTCGTCAGGCGGGAAGATCTGAGTCGCTAAGATGCATTGTAAATGGATTTTTCTGATAGAAAATAGTCGTTTATTTTCCTTTTGTCAGTCATTTTTTTCTTGAGTGATTTTTTTCAGTAACTCCCTCGTGTAGTTTTCCATCTATCATTTTCTTTTTTCTTATCATTCGTTTTTTTTCTCTCTCTCAGCTTTTCTCTTTTTTTTATCTTGTCTCTCTCTCTCTCTCTCCTATTTCCTGTTTTCTTATCCTCTCTCTTCTTCCTTTCTGCGTTTCTCTTTTCTTTTTTTTCCTCTCTCCTCTTCACATAGTGACGATTTATTTTCACAATTCCGTAATTGCTCTCTAGCTTCGTATTCATCCGCGCAGCTTCAGAATATTTCATTTAGCTTTTTGTGGCTAAAGAAAAATGTTTTCTGTTTCAGTGGGTAAACAGAAAAACGAAGGGAAAGTACTTTATGACTCTAGAAACTCTATATGTTTATTCATCTATGCATTTACTTATCTATTAATTGTTATTGTTAACTATTTAATATAATGATTGTTATCATTATAATTTTCATTATAACTTCCATTTGTAACTTCTTTGTATATGTATATGTTTTTTGGTGGTAAATAATCTGGGGGGTCAATCTTAAAAGATGGACTGCAAGAAAGAGAAAAAGGCATATTCATCGCAAAATGCAAATGCTTCTAATATATCAAATCTTTACGATGTCTATTAATTCAAGTTGCTATGTGAAGGAACATAAACACATGACATATGTACATATATGCATGTACAGTGTATATATATATATATATATATATATATATATATATATATATATATATATATATATATATATATATATATATATATATATATATTGTTTGGTTAGGTTAGGGCAGGTTAAACACGGCTGTTGTATTCCATTTATTTAAATTAAATGTGACAAGATTCGACCTGCAAAAATTAGATAAAAATAATTGCTACTTAAAAAACTCTTGAAAAAAGAAAAATAATAACCACCATTCAATAT
>NC_091570.1:20674490-20679490 GCF_042767895.1 Penaeus vannamei
CATAACACACACACACGTGTACGCACGCACACACACACGCACACGCATATATACACACACACGCGTGCACGCATATGCACACGTACAATACACATCGCGCGCGCGCGCCCTCCCGCAGGAACAGATCACTCTCCAGGAGGTTCTGGAGGGCCCGCAGTTCGCCATCTGCCGCCGAGGAGGCCGACGCCGTGCCCGGAGGCCAGCCGCGGCTGCTGTGCGCGGGGGCGTTCGACTTCGACGACTTCCTCGGCCGCCACCAACGAAGCTCGCGTCTTGACGGCGCTCAACGGTGGTCCGGGCGTCCAGGCGGCTCGTGGGTGTGTGTCCCTGAGCGGGCCATGATCGACCATGCTGGCGGCCCTGGCAGGACTCCTGCAGGGGGACGTCGCCTATCAAGATCGCATGGGCCCTCCGCGACGCCACACGCGCGCGGGGGTTCAAGTTCGACCTCTCGCGCGCGCGGAGATCCCGGTGCAGCGACTATTGTGGAGTGAAACCCGTCTCACGGCATGCTGTGTCGTTCCTCGGGAAAAATGGTCGCTTTTTTATTATTTTATTTTTTTTTTATTTAGGAGTGCAACGAAGATTTCCTAAGTATTTTGAGAAATCTTACCCATGTGAACTGTATGTGTGTTTTTTTTCTATTCCCTTACCTTACTGTCTGGTTGCGTGTGTGTGTTTGTGTGTGAACTGTATATATATAGCTATTATCATTTGTGGAAACTGCATTGTGAAAAATGAATTTCTTGTAGAGATCATAAGAAATACCTAGACTGTATTCGCACTCCTCTAATGTGATTAGATGACCAAAAAGAAAAAATCATACCCTATAAACGTGATATGAATGAATAACCAAAGGAATAAATATATATCTTTTAGACAGATAGATATGTGTATGTGTGTGTTTGTGTGTGCGTGAGTGTGCGTCCCCCATCCTCCTCCTCCTCCTCCATCTCCCCTTCCCTCCTCCTTCTCCTCCCCTCCCTTCCTCCATCTCACTTTCCTTTCCTTCCCCCTTCACTTCCTCCTCCTCCTCTGTCCTTCGCCAATTCCCGAAAGAGAATCCGATCCCCTTAACCTCCGGGCCGTGGGAGCCAGCGCCACGAAATTCCGATGCGATTTTGTGAGCTTCTGCTTCTTCCCTTCGCGCGAGGCGGCGCTGGGTCGGGGCTCGTCAGCTTCGCCCCTCGCCTTCGCCCGCAGTTCCTTCGATTCGATCCGACGTAGAAGGGCAAAACTGCCGCCGTTCATCTTTCTTCCTGCGGAAAAGTGAAATGGAAATCTTCGTCGCGGCGTTAAGTGCACCTCATGGAGGATGCGTCGCGAGTCGAGGCTTGACTGAACTTTATTGGTCTGTAATTCAGACTGAACATTCAACCTAAAACTTTGGTTGTAACAATGTTCGCTTCACCCGAAGAAAAACAGTTAGTCTAGTTATTTCAGCAACTGCTGTCTTCAAAAGCGTCTTGGAGCATTTTATCCGTCTAAGTTTCGTATTCATGACAGATTACGTTTCAAGACACGTTAATATTTATCATTCACATCTTTATATCTATCTATTATCATTTTTGTATTATCACGTTCATCTCCTGTTAAGCTTAAAATGATATTAACAAACATTCTCCTACCATCCATAATGGAATTCCACGCTCTTAGAGACCAATCTTGCTGCGAATTCACGCCCTCCGCCTTTGCTCCGCCCTCCGTGCAGCCTCCGCTCAGAACTCCTTCCCCTCCTCTTATGGCGACGCAACACACGCCTCCATTCCTCGCTCTCGTATTTCGCCAGCCTCGAGCCAGTTGAGAGGGAGCAGATGCTTGTAAGTGCTTGTCCTTCGAAGTCGAGAGTCAGTCACATACTTCGAAGAAATATGTGAGGGGTTAGAAAAATAAATTGATAGATAAATAGATAATAGACGGATAGATAGATAACATTGAGTATTTCGCCCGTGCTTGTACGTGTCTGTTGAGAATGTCACATAGTTTGAAAAAGAAGAAAATAAGTGAATATATGAATTAATGAATAATTAGATGAATTAAATAAAGAGAAGCAATAGATAAATAGATAATAACGCCGAATAAAGAAATATATAAATTAATGAATAAAGAGATATATAAATTAATGAATAATTAGATGAATTAAATAAAGAGATGAATATATAAATAAATGAATAAAGAGCTGAATAAATAAAGAGATGGATAGATAGATAAATGAATAAAGAAATTAATAGATAGACATATGAATAAAGAGATGAATAGATAGATAAATGAATTAAGAGATGAACAGACATATAAATGAAAAAGAGATAAACATAAATGAATAAAGAGATGAATAGATAGACATAAAACACGAAGGAACATCAGATCGTCTCGCGGCCTCTCCTTATGCGAGGAAAACAAACAAACGCAAAAATGAACTTTCTCGGAAAGACGACCACTCTGACCCTCCGAAAAGGCATACGAGATTCCCTCCTGCGGCGCCGAATGCCACGATTCCGGATGCCCTTTCATGCCTTCCCAAGGACGCCCCCCCCACCACGCCCTTTCAGGTGATTGTGATTGTGAATGTGATTGTGATTGTGAGTATGAATTAATTGTGAGTGTGAATGTGATTGTGATTGTGAGCATGAATGTAATTGTGAGTATGAATGTGATTGTGAGCGTGATTGTAAATGTAATTTTGAGTGCGATTGTGAGTGTGATTGTGAATGTGAATGCTGCTTTCGCGTGGATGCGTGAGTTGGAGAGCGAAGACCAAAGAGGGGGAAAGGCGAGAGGAATCGAGTTATGCAGAAACTACAATCTTGCGTCGTGCAGACACTCGGGGTATTGAGTTGCATGACAAAAGGAGCTCCCTCGTGACGATTCCTTCCTCTTTAGGACCGCACTTTTAAAAGCTTTCGCCCATGCTGGCGATCGCCTGGCGATGCTGCGCCAGGCGATCATCTGAGTGAGGGAGACTTTACTTTTAAACCCAACGTTCGCCAAGGCGGGCGAACGAAAGGGATCGCCAGCGCTAACATCTTGCATTCCTGCTTAACCTAGCACTTCGGCGATTGAAAAAACGGTTAACGCAGTTTTGTTTATATCTGCAGTACGTTATATAATTATATACAGTAAATATATATTGTTGGCACTTAGCAGGGATTTTTTTATATTATATTACGTTACCTTGCCTTACCTAAACTATATGATATTCATCATCATCATCATCATGGGGGCTGACGCCGACGGGGGCGCATAGCCGCATCCACCCTTCGCTTCCACCTACGAGGATCCCTCATGGCTAGACGCCAGGCAGGGACTCGGCCCATCTCTAGTTCTTCACGGCAGGTTTGGTCGATCTGCCCAAGCCATGACTTCCTCGGTCGTCCCACAGGCCTCCTCCATCCAGGGTTGTCTCCTGAATAGAAGAGACGACCTGATGGGCAGGGATCATCCTGAGGAAAGCGAGCCAGGTGGTCGTAAAGATAGCCTGAGTTGGCCGATCACGGATTGTGCAGATTAACAGGGCTTGTGCCAGTCCTCACTGGTGCAACCAAGTTGGTTGGACACATGGTCCCGCCAACAGTACCCCATGAGATCTGGCGCAAGGACCTATTACAAAAGGCTACTCAAGACGAGCCTCTCCAAGGCACAGGACAATGTCCAGGTTTCGCTACCGCATAGCAAAACTGGCGCATTATCAGGGCCTTTGAAAACCCCGTAGCTTGGTCCTTCTTGCACAGGTACCGACATATCTCCAAATACTCTTGCTGAGAGAGTTCGATGACCCTTCTGCTGCCAGGCCAATCCGTCTGCTGACTTCCATGGTCTGGACAGCCCAGAGTTATGAACTAGCACTCACCAAGGTATGTAAAGCTCTCTGTGACTTCAATAAGTCCTCGCCGCAAGCACCGTACACCGACTGAACAGGTTCTCTCTCCAACAAGTCCCCAAATTCCTGGACCTTGGTCTTGGTCCAGGGAGACCTTCTAGACCCAGGGGCTTCGCTTCATTGCTCAGTTGCTACTACGAGAGCCGCCACTAGGGTTTCCAAAGACTCAGGATAGTAACAGCAACGTCATCAGGGCAGCAAGTCAAGGCTTGTAACCTTGATATTGCTCAGCGTTGCCCACACAATGACTTTGAACAGTAGCTCTGCCCAGTATCCAGTCCATGCAAGTGTTGAAAAGAGTTGGTGCAGCGACACGGTTCTTCGCTCTTCTACTCCTGAACTAACAGGAAAGAAGCCTTTCCACAGGCCCCCACCACACTCTTACAGGCACTTTCAGTACCAGTATACAGGCTTGCTATTAGTCCAATAATCCTTGTTGGTATTCCTCTCAGCCTCAGGATCTCCCCCAAAGTGACTCCCGATGCACCGTATCGAACGCCTTCTCTTGAGGTCGATGTAGGCTGCAAGCAGCTCCGCACCCTGAACTCAACGACGGCGCTCTACAATGACTCGAAGCGCGAGGATACGGTCTATTGTGGACTTAACCAGGGAGTGGAATCCGGATTGCTCCTTAGTCTCTGGTGCTCCTCAGTAGATGGTCTCATACGTCTCACATGAAGGATGTGGGCAAGAACCTTGCCCCGTGGCACTGAGCAGTGTGATGCTCTCGGTGATTGCTGCTGCAGTCCCAACGGACCCTTCCCTTCCTGTCCAGATAGGAGGGATGACATTCACACCCCCGCTCAGGTCAGGAGTGAATGGAACCGGACTGGCCCAGATGGCAAGCCAGAGCAGCACGAAACTTCCCTGTGCCACATAGGTTCACCACCAGCCTTTAACGAGTTCAGCTGGTATGCCGCAGATACGCCAGCTGCTTTTACCACTCTTCAGCTTGGAAATCGCCCCTCTAACTTCAGTTAGGAGAGGAGGGTCCTCACTGGATAGGTGGATCTGCTATGCAAGTGGGATCTCGACACTACCCGCATCCAAGTTAACTGTTGGTGGGTCAACCTTGGTACAGCTAGCGTCAAAATACTCAGCCCAACGTCCCTGCACTGCAACA
>NC_091570.1:20689490-20691990 GCF_042767895.1 Penaeus vannamei
AGAAAGAGAAAGAGAAAGAGAGAGCAAGAGAGAAAGAGAGAGAGAGAGAAGGAAGCGATAGAATGAAAAGAAAGGATAGAATAGAATGATGATTAAAATAATAATACTGATAATATTGATAATGATAATGATTCTAATTAGCATAATGATGGCACAACAACCCAAAAGCACACTTATATTTGTTTGTTTGTGTGTCTTACTTTCTCTTTCACGTCCTTCGCTAACTTAGTCATCTGTTTTTCTGTTTTTCTTCACATAATAAATGATCACACACACAGTACTGTAGAATCACATTATCCTTAACTTCCATTTACGTTTACATAAACATATTCTTAAATGCGATTATTACAAACAAAAAAATATTGCATAAAGTTATTATTTACATAAACATACTCAAATGCAATTATTAAATACATACTAAGAATATTACACAAAGTTATTTCTTACATAGACATACTCTTAAATGCAATTAATTATTATATACTCAAAAAATATAATTTACACAAAATAATTTCTTACATAAACATTTAAATGCAATTATTACATCTAACAAAAGTATTACTTCAGTAATATAATCACACTCTTAAATGCATTTTTTCATAGAATAAAATAAAGATATTACGTAAAATTATTGCGTACATAAACATATTCTTAAATGCAATTATTCACGTACGGTTAACGAGGCCCAACAACGGTCAAGAAAGACCAACGAGATATAACTGACTTGTTGGGCTTTTCAGACCTTGAATTCTTCATCAGACAACAAGTTTAATAAAAAAAGGATATATAAATAGAATAAAATAATAATAATAATAATAATAATAATAATGATAATGATAATGATAATGATAATGATAATGATAATGATAATGATAATGATAATGATAATGATAATGATAATTATAATTATGATTATGATTATGATTATGATTATGATTATGATTATGATTATGATTATGATTATGATTATGATTATGATTATGATTATGATAATGATAATGATGATGATGATGATGATGATGATGATGATGATGATGATGATGATGATGATGATGATAATGATAATGATGATGATGATGATGATGATGATGATGATGATAATGATAATGATAATGATAATGATAATGATAATGATAATGATAATGATAATGATAATGATAATGATAATGATAATGATAATGATAATGATAATAATGATAATGACAACAACAACAAAAAATGATAATAATAATAATGATAGTAATAATGATAATGAAAATGATAACGATAAGAACAATAATAGTAATAATGATAATAATAATAATAATAATGATAATAATGATAACAGCAATAATGATAATAATAATAATGATAATAATGATAACAGCAATAATGATAATAATAATAATGATAATAATGACAACAACAACAAAAAAATATCTACAAGATACTTTTTTCTTATTATTTTTTATTTATTTATTTTTTCTTTCCGAGTTTATAATATGTTTCTTGTTCTTTAGTTTTTTTTTATTTATGTCTAAATATAACGAGGTAAATGTTTTTATTTCTTATTTTTGCCTTTGTCCTTCGTTTTTATTTTTAAAGAATATTGACACTAAATTTTATTATTATCATTGCTGTTGTTCATTCATAAGGAATATCATCATATCATCATCATCTTCATCATCGTCATCAACATCATTATTATCATCATCATCACTCCTATTATTTTTCTCATATCACTATTGTTGTTGTTGTTGTCGATGATGCTTTGTTGTGATCATTATATCATCATCATTATCATTATTATTGTGTATGTGTGTTGAGGGAGAGACATACACAGGGTTGTGGCTCTTGCTAAACAGTATTTCTACCGTCGTATTTAGTCCGACCAGATTTCAGTTGTATTTCTCTTTGTCTGTCTGTCTGTCTGTCTGTCTGTCTGTCTGTCTGCCTGTCTGTCTGTCTGTCTGTCTGTCTCTCTCTCTCTCTCTCTCTCTCTCTCTCTCTCTCTCTCTCCTCTTTTTTATCATTTTTTCTTACCTGAATTTTACATTAGTTAAGATTTTTTTGTCAGTGTATTTAAGTAATTTCACCTTGAGAGAGAGGGATGAGTGGGGAGGGAGAGGAAGAGAGAGGGGAAGAAATAAAGTGAGAGGGAGAGAGAAAAGTGAAAGAGAAAGAATGAGAGAGAGAATAATAAAAAAGTGAAATAGGGATGACAGAACAAGTGAAAGTAGGATAAAACAAAATATACAAATTTTGAAAACAAACAAGAAGATTTAGGACATAAAAAAAGAGTTACATCCTAAAATTCGGCATCAAAGAAAAAAAAAAAACATTCCTTAGATTCAGGAATTTAAGATATAGCACAAATAGATAAACAGATAATAGATAACTAAAACAAAACTGATAAGGCCAATAAAAAATTTGAGCTGAAAACGTTTAACAAGGAATTCATAAACGGGAAACGTCAGTTATACAGGCCGACCGTTTCTGAATCTCCGGAAGAAACAGTTCA
>NC_091570.1:20704490-20706990 GCF_042767895.1 Penaeus vannamei
CTGTCATACATTTTCTGTATTTGACAGAATGAACACTGTAATTCACATTGTCTCTAAGATTAAATATTCTCATTATAATTATCACTATTATCTAACCCATATGATGGTCCTGTTACCACTATCATACTACAATATGACATGTTTTTATTGTATTTGTTATATCATCGATAGTGAGACTGAACACATACACAAGAAGGTTCAAGAAATCACGATTCGAGTAAGACTAAAATCCTCATCAGACGCTTAAAGACGAAAAGGTTTTGGCTGAGGAGGAGTCCGGTCCGACTCGAAACGTAAATATTTTCTCTCTTAATGTATTTGTATTTCCTCATTGTATGCCCGTTACAGTAATCAGTTATTAATAGTGTTATCATTTATTTCTCCTATAATTTATCGTATATGTGTCACAGTCATCCTATATTCGCCATTTCCATAAAAATATAAGAAAAAAGAGGCCCTAATTGACAGTAATGAAAAAAAAATGTGTTTGGTAAAAAGGAGTGACATCCAAGATTCATTATTTCGCTCAAAATGTGAATATAAACAAACAAATTGATAAATAAGAATAAATATGTAAGCAATTAAGTAAATAAAATAAAATAAAAATACAATAAGATAAATAATAAAATCAAGCAATAAGCCTTTCGGGACTGCGGGAATAAACTGGATTAGGCGTTAGCTGTTTCAGAGAGCTCGAGTGCCGCCCCAGTCTACAGTAAAATCTAGAACCTATGAAACAGTAGATAGAAAAATAATAAGAATAATAAAAAAAAACTATAAAACACAGTAGATAGAAAAAACTATAAAACACTGTAGATATTATAATAATAATAATAATAAAATAACTATAAAACACAGTAGACAGAAAAAAATTAAATATAAAACACAGTATATAGAAAATAATGACAATAAAAAAAAGAAAAAATGAAAAAAATGAAAATAAAAGAAATATATAAAAAATTGTAGTTTTGGTCCATTTCTTCTTTCCTGAGGCCCTAAACGCAATTTTCTTCCAGCCCATTATCTAGCTGTGAATACTTTTCTTCCAACGTTCATACTACGTGGGGAAAGTAGTGTAATGTGCACAATGTACAATGCACGCCCCCTTTACAGTACCGCTGGCAGTGTACAGATCATTCCTGATGGTAATTCACACTGCGCTTGGGTTGTGTAATAGACGGTAATGCTCGTCTTGCGAAACTTATCAATATCACGTATCTGTTCGCAAGCTTGAAAAAAACTGCATAAACAGACCAAAAGAAAAACGCGAAAAGGAATGTTGTTTTCAAGATAGGGTGAAAAACAGATTCTTGATTCAATCAGCGAAAGCAATTCAAATATCTTGATTTTTTTTTCTTTTTTTTTGCTTTACTAGGTTTTAGGAAGGAGCGAGGTCTGCAGATGTTCCTTTGATAGGCCTTTTTCCCCTTCGGTTCTATTTCATCTTAAAAGGTGTTTTGACGTAACGTTGTGAAAACAGGGGAGGTGGTTGTTCTTGCTGCGAGAGACTAGGATTATGTTGCTCTCTCTCTCTCTCTCTGGCTTTGTCGCTCTTGCTATCTATCTATCTATCTATTTATCCTCTCTCCATTTGCTTCTCTCTCTCTCTATCTATTTATCTCTCTCTCTCTATCTATCTATCTATTTATCCATCTCTCTCTTTGGCTCTCTCTCTCTCTCCTTCTGTATGTGTGTGTGTCTCAGTGGCTGTGTGAGTGTGTGAGTGTGTGTGTGTATGTGTGTGTGTGCATTCACATCTCCATATACAAAAGGCAAACATTCCCCCTATTTACACAGAGGACACACAACACTACACACACTGCAGACACTCCCGGTTTACCACAATTTCAAGACTGTTTACCCAGATTCAACAAAGCTAATCTTCACCTTCGAATATTTAGTCTCGGAAGCTGTATGTTATAACCGTAGAAATGAGAAAAAAAGAGAAAAAATACGATTCCTTTCTTTGATATTTTTAAGGGAAACCATGTAAAATAAGCAGCTAAGCGAGGAAATCTTTATCAAATGGAAAATCTCCAGTAAAATTTGTCAACTTGTTTTAATTTCATCTTACTCTCATATGAAATGAATCCCAATAATAAATAAATAAATGAATAAATAAAGGCATGCATTACACCCGTACACACACATATATAAGTAATTTATTTGTTTATCTTCTATCTAAGCCTTGAACAAGCAGAGAAATAGCAAGAATCTCCAACGATCAATGAATATTTTTTCAGCCTTACTTTAGCTAAGGAACCAAAACAACTTTAGAGAAATGACACCTGAGCGGCGAGAGCCATCTCGGGGCCGAACAAAGAAGCTGCAAAAGTATCGTCATCTCTTCTTGCTCGCACTGTTTATGTTGCGATTCCAGTCTGCTTTCCTTTCATGTTTTCTTTGATCCCGACGAGCAGACAATATACACACAGACGAAAGGATGCCAGACAACAAGACAGGTTTGCCTTCCATCAGAGAATAGGGAAGAGTCATAAAT
>NC_091570.1:20719490-20725148 GCF_042767895.1 Penaeus vannamei
CACTTCAAAGGTTTTCGTTTTAGGTGAAAATTCATTTCAAGGCTTTTCGTTCGGGGTGAAAATTCATTCCAAAGGATTTCGTTCAGAAAAGAGTCCATTTAATAGATTTTCGTTCGGGAAGGCAATCCATTTAGAATGTTTCGCGAAGTAAATCCATTCCAAAGATTTTCGTTATAGAAGACAATCCAATTCTAAGTTTTCGCGACGGAATGAAATCTGCTTAATAGGATTTCGTTCGGAGAGAAAATTCGTTTCAAAAGCACACGTTCGGGAAGAAAATCCATTCATCAAATAAATCTTTTGTCCATTAAGCACTTGATTTGTATTTCCCTCTTGCTTATCATTGTCTTCCATGGAGTTCTACCCCCCCCCCCCCTCCACCAACGCGGACTATCACCTCCAAAGGAATATTTTTCCTCTTATTTTTTTCCTTTATTTCTTTTCTTTCCTTTTTATATATATATATATATTTTTTACCTCTCTCTCTCTCTCTCTCTCTCTCTCTCTCTCTCTCTCTCTCTCTCTCTCTCTCTCTCTCTCTCTCTCTCTCTCTCTCTTCTTTACTTTTTTCTTACTTTTTTATAGCGTTAATTAAGCCAATTTGCATCGGCGACGCGCGGCGGCCGGCAGAAGCGTGGGAGAAATTTATCCTCCCGCAGAAGGTCGAAAGATTTTGTTTCCATTTATCTTTTGTTATTCGGTGATTCATTCATTGATTCATTTATTTAAGGATAATAATTGCTATTGTTATCAATATTGTTATCTTTATTATTGATGCTATCATAACCAGTATTATTACCATTATTATTATTATTACTATTATTATTGCCATCCTCGTTATCATCATTAATATTTTATTGTCTATGTCATTATCACAGTCGTTATCATTATCATCATCCCCATCTTCATCAGTAATATTATCATTGTTATCATATTCGTTATTATCGTTATCATTATCCTAATTATCGTTATCATTGCCATAATTATTATCTTCATCATTATCATTATAATCATTGCTGTCATCATTATCATCAATAATATTATCTTCATCATTATTGTTGTTATCATTATCATACTCATTATTTTTATCACTATCACTATTATTATCATTATCATCATTATTATTACCATTATCATTATAATTCTCTTCACCAATATGATTCTTACAATTATGATAATAAACATCATTATCTCTTTCATTATCATCACCATCATCTTCATCCCCATCATCATCATCGCCATCATCTTCATCTTCATCACCATCATCATCATCACCATCACCTTCATCTCCATCATCTCTCTCATCTTTATCCCCATCATCATCATCATCACCATCATCTTCATCTCCATCATCTTTATCCCCATCATCATCATCCCCATCATCCCCATCATCATCATCATCATCATCTTCATCCCCATCATCATCATCCCCATCATCACCATTATCTTCATCCCCATCATCATCATCATCACCTTCATCTCCATCATCATTCATCTTTATCCCCATCATCATCATCCCCATCATCATCATTCCTGTAAACCCCAATCATGTCAATTCTTACAAAGACAAATAGTACTTCCTTTTTTCCTCTTATTTCTGTCATTTGTTTTATTCATCCATGCGTTTATTTTCATATAGACCCACTTTCTTTCTTTTTCTTATTTCTTCTTTATCATCATCTTCTTCATCTTTTTCCTCCTCCTCCTTCTTCTTCTTTCCTTTCTTCTTTTCATCTGTTTCTTCTCTGACTTTCTTCATTTTCTCTTTCTTCTTTTTTTTCTTTATCTTCTTTTCATCTGTTTCTTCTCCGACTTTCTTCTTCTTTTTTCCTTTTCTTCTTCTTCTTTCATCTTCTTTATTTTTTCTTCTTTTTCCTTTGCTAAATTTCTAGGTTAATTACGACGCTCGTAAGGTCATTGGGTACACCCCCCTCCCCCTCCCCCTCCCCAGTACTCGTGTGGTGGTAGCACGTGAAGAAGAAGAAAAATGTGTTTGGAGGGAAGAGAGAGAAGGGAGGGAGGGAGGGAGGGGGTGGAGGGAGAGAGAGAGAGAGAGAGAGAGAGAGAGAGAGAGAGAGAGAGAGAGAGAGAGAGAGAGAGAGAGAGTGAGTGAGGAGTGAGTGGTGAGTGAGTGGTGAATGAGAGAGAGAGAGAAAGAGAGAGAAAGAGAGAGAAAGAGAGAGAAAGAGTAAGAGAGAGAAAGAGAGTAAGAGAGAGAAAGAGTAAGAGAAAGAGAGAGAGACAAAGAGTAAGAGAAAGAGAAAGAGAAAGAGTAAGAGTAAGAGAAAGAGAGAGAGAGAGAGAGAGAGAAAGAAAGAGAGAGAGAGAGAGAGAGAGAGAGGGAGAGAGCAAGAGAGAGAGAGAGAGAGAGAGAGAGAGAGAGAGAGAGAGAGAGAGAGAGAGAGAGAGAGAGAGAGAGAGAGAGAGAGAGAGAGGGAGAGAGAGGGAGAGGGAGAGAGAGAGAGAAGAGAGGAGAGAGAGAGAGAGAGAGAGAGAGTGAGTGAGAGAGAGAGAGAGAGAGAGAGAGAGAGAGAGAGAGAGAGAGAGAGAGAGAGAGTGAGTGAGTGAGTGAGTGAGTGAGTGAGTGAGTGAGAGAGAGAGAGAGAGAGAGAGAGAGAGAGAGAGAGAGAGAGAGAGAGAGAGAGAAGAAGGAAAGAAAAGGATAGAACGACCTAGAGCATAATTCACCAGAAAGGTAATTTCTTCTATCCAGGGCCAGCTTTCTTACTGGGTAATAACATGAAAAGGGACCCTATTTCTCTCTTTCTCTCCTCTCCTCTTTTTTCCTCTCCTCGCCTCCCCTCTCCATTCCTCTCCTCTCTTCCCACCCCCTCTCCCTCTCTCTCTATATCTATCTATCTATTTATCTATCTCCATCTCTATCTATCTATCTGCCTCTCCATTTTTATTCTACTTTCTTCATTATTTCTGTCCGCACTGTAGAAAAAGTTATTCTGCTGGGATTCAATCTGCTTTCAAAGGTCAACCTGTGAGAAAAATTATCTCCTAATCTTACCTTTTGTTGAAGATAAGTTACGCCTTCTAGCTAAACCGAAAAAATAGAAAAGGTAGAGAGAGAGAGAGAGAGAGAGAGAGAGAGAGAGAGAGAGAGAGAGAGAGAGAGAGAGAGAGAGAGAGAGAGAGAGAGAGAAGAAGAGAGTGAGAGAGAGAGAGAGAGAGAGAAGAGAGAGAGAGAGTGAGAGAGAGAGAGAGAGAGAGAGAGAGAGAGAGAGAGAGAGAGAGAGAGAGAGAGAGAGAGAGAGAGAGAGAGAGAGAGAGAGAGAAAACGTAATATATTTCTAAACTTCTTTTGTAGGAGGAGCTGTGACTTTTAATTACTGACTTGGATTAATTGGTGTGTAATTCGATAATTGAGAGGGGCTGTCAAGTGTGAATGAGGCTGAGAGATTGTAAGACTTCAAGGAATCACGTAATATAGGTGCGAATAAGGATTCATGAATGGAGATTTAGGTATGACGAGTATAAATGAAATTTGAATTCGGGAATGATAGTGACTATGTGGAAAGCCCCTTTTTTAAACAGGTATTTTTTATGTTATCGTGTTTTTCTTCTCTTTTTAGTAACTATATATATACATACATACATATATATATATATATATATATATATATATATATATATATATATATATATATATATATATATATATATATATATATATATATGTGTGTGTGTGTGTGTGTGTGTGTGTGTGTGTGTGTGTGTGTGTTATGTAGGATAAATCTACGAGGTTATTTTACTTGGGGTGTTTTAGGAAGAAAGATCGAAAAACATTACAAAAAAATCCAAAATCGATAATACGGTCTATTTACTGTATATTTTGTACTCTTCCTCTCTCTCCAAAGTATACCTTGCCTGTACTCCTTCCCCCTCCCAAATTCTTTAAGAAAAAAAAAACTATTGAATTTGCGGTAAAGACAAGAAATAATGTGTATTTCGTCCTTTCATTCAGCGGAGAATTGGTAAAACTTTTACTTCGGAATTCATGCAGCAGTTAGAGAAATTCCTACCAGTAATTTTAATTTCTATTTTATTTTTTACATTCTATTTCATTCAACTTTTTTGATAAAGCTACAATCGAATAGGTCATTCATGGTTATTCATGATATCACATGTCATTAACTAGGATATGCAGATTATGTCTTTGCATATAATTATAGAAAGCAACTGAACGAGCGGCCACACAAGCGGTTTCTTCAACAATAAGTCGGAGGTAACTCGAACCTTTCCACTTTCCTTATCTTCCGAGTTCGCAGGATGTTCTATTTGGTTGCAAGAAGCAGACGATATGTATCATTTGGAGATAGGCGAAATGGGCATGGAATGAGGGTCTGTAGTTTGCTGAGAAAAGAATACTCAGCTACAAAAATAATATTAAACCCATACAAGTGATGTGATTATAGAATAAATATTGCATTCTATATCCTTATATTTTTTCAAGTATTTGTTATTTTTACAAGGAAATCAATTTGACAGTATCCGTGACGTCATCATTGTTTACATGCGCGCGCCTTTCAAGTTCCTCAAAGGAGCTTGCCTATATTCTTTCTCCAAACAAAGTTCTTGCTGCAGATTATGATACGCACTTTCACTATTTTATCTTATGCAACCACGAACGAACCCACATGTGTCGTTTTCATAATTGATGAGCCGCCATTTCTACAGCAGATGACAAATAATCTCTCTTTCTTTCTCTCCCTCCCTCTCTCTCTCTCCCTCCTTCCCTTTCTCTCTCTCTCGAAAAAGACACCCTTCGTTGTAAGAACCACCAATCAATAGTGAACAAATTGCGCGTCAAATACATCATTGGCGTAGACGTTGTGGTAGTGTCAGGTTTCTGGTCGGTTGGAACTAACAGGGCAAACTCCCTTTTGTAATAATAAATAACGATAATCTCAGTACCATTCGATACAGACATTTGCATTTATTTACCTTTTCCCCTTCTTATTCCAATAAAGACAGCGTAAATAGAGCTGTGAGAGCGAAAGCCTAACCTGGTTGTGGAGTTTCCAAAAGTCGCTAGTCTCAGTAATAAGATTTTCTCTGACACAACATGCTGAAGAAACACCGGGGTCCGGAATGGAGTGCACTTCAGCTACGGACGTAAGAAAGGCAAGGGAAAAAGTGGTGGTGATGATGATGAAGAGTTTGATGACGATGGTGGTGGAAGTGATGATTGGTGGTGGTGGTGCTGGTGATGATGATTTTGATGACGATGGTGGTGATGATGGTGGAAGTGATGATGATGGTGGTGGTAAAGGTGATGATGGTGGTGATAGTGGTAGTGATGGTGGTGGTCGTGGTGAAAGTGATGATTTTAATGACGATGGTGGTGGTACTGATGATGGTGGTGGTAGTAATGGTGAAGGTGAAGATTATGAGAGAAAAAACAGTAACAATATCAGTGATAGCAATGAAAATGTTGATAATTATAATGATAATGGTGACAATAATGTTAATATTTTTAATAATATTAATAATGATGATATCAGTAATGATAATAAACGTCCAAGGAACAAGCAGAGAAAATTAGTGATGAAGAAGCTTATTAAGCAAATTATGATCGTGTGTGTTATTTCCTATTTCCCCGTTCTGTTCCTCTCCTATTTATCGCTATTTATTATTCCCTTCTAAAAT
>NC_091570.1:20725648-20728148 GCF_042767895.1 Penaeus vannamei
AGCTCGCCAAACAAATTTTTTTTAAACCCCTCTGCAGTGACGAGACGGAGCCACTCTCTGATTTGTTCTTCCTTTTAACACGAGATGCTGGAGGAAACTCTGTTAGTGTGCGTGCGTTCGTGCGTGCGTGCGCATGTAGGTCAGCTGGTCGTCTGCAACCTGGCGCTCTGACGTATTTACATTTTGTCGTCTTTGGATTTTGTTGTATTTAGATTTTGTTGTATTTAGATTTTGTTGTATTTGGATATTTTTGTATTTAGATTTTGTTGTATTTAGATTTTTTGTATTTAGATTTTGTTGTGTTTAGATTTTGTTGTATTTAGATTTTGTTGTATTTAGATTTTGTTGCATTTAGATTTTGTTGTATTTAGATTTTGTCGTATTTAGATTTTGTTGTATTTAGATTTTGTTCTATTTTTGTGTAAAGGCCACGGCATAGCGATATCGAAGGGGACACTTCTGTGTAATTCGTAAAAGTGACATGTTTTATAACTGGGAAAAAATATCTTTGGCTTAGATTAATTAGAAATGAATAATTATCTGATTAACGAGATGGAATGGGGGAATATCCACATCTATGAAATTATCAGAGAGGAATATTTGCTAATAAAAGAAAAAAAAATCTAATTTATGCGTGTATAATTCAAGAGATCCGTACATTTCATAATAGCCTTGAATTTCATTTCTCTAAATCTAATTATATTAAACGTCTCTAAATCTAACTGTAGTTCAGAATTTCTCAATGTAAATAAACTTCCTGTCTGATGTCAGCTACATATGGACCAGAATTCATGACCTTACATCAGATATAACGAGAGAGAGAGAGAGAGAGAGAGAGAGAGAGAGAGATAGAGAGAGAAAGAGAGAGAGAGAGAATGGAGAGAGAGAGAGAGAAGAAAAAGGAAAAAAAGGGAGGGGGGGGGAAAAGGAGGAAAAGATAGAAAATGGAAAAAGGGGAAAAAAGAGGGGGGGAAAGAAAAGGGGGGGGCGCAGAGACAGATAGATAGATAGGCAGATATATAAATAAATAGATAGACAGAATAATAGATAAATAGATAGATAGAGAGAGAACACAATTATGCCCCATGCGTTCATTACAAAACTATAAATAACACATCAACAAAATCCCTCCGAAAGACACTCTCTCCGAGCAAATAAAAAACAAAAGACGAAGCGAAAACAAGAGAATCGGATCCCTCTCTCCAAGCAAACGAATGTAACAGAGAGAGATTCGGAATGCTCTTACGCAGCTTCCCAACTGAGGATTTTCCTTTTGATACGTCCATACTTTTTTCCCTCTTCATCTTAAAAGTGTTTTGATGCATCAGAGGAAAGAAAACTAAGAGAAAAAAAGATAAAATGTGTGGGTGGGGGGGTGGGGGGTGGAGAGGAGGTTCTTATTGAAGGAGAGTACAACTGCGTCTTGCATAAAAGTACAAAAAAATAAAAAAAACAAGACAAAAGACAGACAGTAAGAGAAAAAAACAAAAGAAGGAAAAGGGGAAAACGGTTGGGGAGTTTTTTAAAACACGTCCAAAATTTTTTTTTTCCCCTTTTTGGGGTTTTTGGCTTAAGGGGTTTTTTTTTGGGTTTGTTTTTGGGCCCTTTTTGGCGGTTTTTGTATTGTGGTTTTGGGGTTTTTTGTTTTGGTTTTTGGGTTGTGTTTTTTTGGATTTTGTTTTTTTTATGGTTTGGTTTGTGTTTTTTTAAATTTCTAATGTTTTTGTTTGTGTTGTTTTTGGGTTTTTTGTTGGTTACGTTTTTTTTGCTGTTTGTTTTGCGTTTTTGTGTTGTGTTTTTTTTTTTTGTTGTGTTTGTGTGTTTTGTTTGTGTTTTTTGCGTTTTGTGTTGTTTTGTTGTGTTTGTTTTTGTGTGTGTGTGTGTTGTGTTGTGTGTGTGGTTTTTGTGTGTGTGTGTGTGTGTTTTGTGTGTGTGTGTGTGTGTGTGTGTTTTGTGTTTTTTGTGTGTGTGTGTTGGTTGTGTTGGGTTTTGTTTTGTGAAACACTGATAGACAGACAGACTGAGAGATCTAAAACGGTTGCATAAAGTGACATAACAGTTATACAGTATAATTCTTGTATCCAACGAAAAAGACACAAAGATTTCCCGAAGGACATTCTCAAGTGGAACCGACCTTTCCCTTCCCTACACAATCGCCAGGGAAAGCTCCTACAGACAGGACTTATACCCACTTGTACTCTCTCTCTCTCTCTCTCTCTCTCTCTCTCTCTCTCTCTCTCTCGAAGCAAAGCTGTCTCAAAAGGTGAGCTGAAATGCCCTGAATACGCCATTAGACTGCGGTGTCGCCCCAAAAGGCCATCTCTGACGTCATCTCATGCGCGAACACTTAAATTGGCGCGGTAGACAGAGAGGGTAAGACACACACATCTATGTAAGCGCGTGTCTGTGTGTGTCTGTGAGTCTGTGTATGTGTATTATATCTATATAGATCAACATGGCTGTATATCACAAAAACACAAATTTTAATCTATCCAATATC
>NC_091570.1:20735648-20738148 GCF_042767895.1 Penaeus vannamei
GAGAATGTAAAAAAGGACATAGAAAAGAAAAGAAAGAAAGAAAGAAAGAAAAAAACGAATATGCAAGACATATCAAGAAAGGAATTGAAATGAAAAATAGTTTATTCACCCATGTTATATATCTGAAAATTTCTGTTATTTTTGGCCAGAATAAAAGAAAAGAAAAGAAAGAGACACAGAGAGAGAAAGAGACAGAGACAGAGATAGAGAGAGAGAGAGAGAGAGAGAGAGAGAGAGAGAGAGAGAGAGAGAGAGAGAGAGAGAGAGAGAGAGAGAGGGAGAAAGAGAGAAAAAGAGAGAAAGGGAGAAAGAGAGAAAAAAAAGAAAAAGAAAAGAAAAAAAGAAAAAAGAAAAGAAAAAGAAGAAGAAGAAAAAGAAGAAGAAGAAGAAGAAGAAGAAGAAGAAGAAGAAGAAGAAGAAGAAGAAGAAGAAGAAGAAGAAGAAGAAGAAGGAGAAGAAGAAGAAGAAGAAAAATAAATCTATATATATCTATATCTATATCTATCTATCTATCTATCTATCTATCTATCTATATCTATCTATCTATCTATCTATCTATCTATCTATCTATCTCTATCTATCTATCTATCTATCTATCTCCCTCTCTCTCTCTCTCTCTCCCTCTATCTATATATATATATATATATATATATATATATATATATATATATATACGACTTAAGCACAAAAAAATAATCTAATCTAATTTAAAGAACATACAGATTGGTTATCCTAAGATGCCGTGTTATATGATACGAAGTTATCGAAAATCTTTTATTTCCGTGGGAATATTTCAAGTCACATTGCTCTATTTAACAATTCTTTTTCATTCTTTTTGAGAAATGCAATCTGATAAAGATGCAAAAAAAAAAAAAGAAAAAAGAAAAAAAGAAGAAAAAAAAATAGTTTCATGAAATTCAAAAAATCTTTATCGATCGAGTTTTTTTTTCGTACATAAAAGAAGGCAAATGCCGGGATATGCTTTTGAATATGAACGATGAAATAAGGAATATTGATATTTTGTGGCCGCTTTTCAGTCGGCAAAGATTTATGGTGACACTGATACCGTTTTCTTTAATCTTTTATTTTGTTATCTGTGTTGCATTGATCACGATGATCTTTTTCTCTCTTTTCGCTTTTTCGCCGCCCACCCTCTTATCCACGCACACACACACACACACACACATATAGACACAGACACACACACACATAAACACAAACACACACACAGCCACCTACACATAAACACACGCCCACACACACACATAAACACATACACACACACACACACACACACACACACAGCCACATACATATAAACACACGCACACACGCATAAACACATACATTCACACACACACATACACACGTAAACACACACACACACACATAAACACAAACACACACATATACACACAAACCCACCCACCTTGAAAACAAAACACGTTTCGAGACCCGACCTTTCTGAGGAGCTTCTGGAGACCTCGCGCGCGCACAGACACACACACACACACACACACACACACACACACACATAAACACACATATAAACACAAACATACATATAAACACAAACACACATATAAACACAAACACACACACACACACGCACACAAACACACATAAAGCACAGCCACACACACATAAACATAAACACAAACACACACACATACACGTAAACACAAACATACACACACACACACACACACACACACACACACTCACACACACACACAAACACACACACACACAACACATGATTCCAAGCGGAATTTTCGTTGAAGCAAAAAGCGCAAAAAATAAGAGAAAAACCCAAAGCCGGGAATTCAGCGACTCGCTCCTTTTGGCGCTGCGGCGAATACCAACGAGGGAGAGAAAATGTAAAGGAGGCGGAGAGACTTGGGCAAATGGATAATTTACCCTAAACGTTTGCTTTATTCCTTTCTTCGTCTCAAGTTGAACGAGTTTGTGTCATTTTGTATATTTATTTTTTTCTTGTTTTTTGTTTGTTTGTTCCGTCTCTCTGCCTTTCTTTCTCTATATTTTTATTTCTATTTATTTTTTCGTTTTTTGTTTCGTTCGTTCCGCCTCTCTTCCTCTTTTCTATTTTTTTTAAATCTCTCTTGCTCCCTCTCCCTCTACTATCCATTCTTTCTCTCTCTCTTTCGTTTCCTCTCCTTCTCCTACCCCTCTTTCTCTCTTTTTCTCTTCCCTCTCCTCCCCGCCTCCTTCTCTCTTTCTTTCTCCCCCTATCTCTCTACCTCTTCCTCTTTTTCTCACTTCCCCTTCCCCATCTTACCATTCTGTCTCTCTCCGAATTTCTTTTTTATATACCAGTCCCTTTATCCTCATTTCCTATTTCCTTTTATTTTTAAAAAAATCTCTCCTTCCTTATAAGGCTCCGCATATCTATCTTACACCAACACATGACAACATAATGGAAAGTCACGGTAAATATAAAATGTTCAATGAGCAAAGTTTGACTGTTAGAAATATAAAC
>NC_091570.1:20749254-20751754 GCF_042767895.1 Penaeus vannamei
TGTCACTTTTTTAGGATAATCTTGCAAACAAAAGGATAAACCAATAAATATCGTTAACAAAGCAAGGTAGAAAAGTAAGCAAAGAATTCAAGGAATCCACGTGAATGAAAAAACAGTCATTTACGGTTCATTTATTGAAGACCCGAGTTTGAATTCAAAGAAAAATTCTCCTTCAGTAGAAATCAAACAAAATAACATAGATTCCCCCATTTATTTTTCGCGTTGCATCTACACTTTTATTTTCATTATTTTAATTTTCTATAAAACTGTATGCACTGGATTCTCCTCTTCTCTCTTTTTTGTTCTCTTTTGATATAATTTTTTCTTATTTCTTCAAATTTTATTGACAAATATCCAAACACAAAATTCTTCATTGAATATATCAGAGTTTAATATATGTATATATATGACTATTCAATAAGCTCTAAAAGCATAATCATCATATCTTCATATATATATATTTTTTAGAGTCTCAATGACCTCGATTGGAATGAAATAAACACTAATGAGGATTAATTGTACCTGATAAAATCTAAAATTGCAATTATAAAATTTGTGTGGCCTTTTGCAATAGACACTATCCCGTATTATTGCATTAACTGATACCCTCGGATCTCGCGTTTGTCTAAATTTAAAAGGCCAACATTTATAGACATTTTAAACTTGTATTTTCTTTCGCAAGTGTGAGTAATTTACTTTCCGGAGATCAGGTAATAATAATGGATTTTGGAGAAAGGAAGAACGAGAGAGGGGAAAAAGGGAAGAGAAGAGAGAGAGAAAAGAGAGAGAGAGAGAGAGAGAGAGAGACAGACAGAGAGAGAGTGAGAGAGAGAGAGAGAGAGAGTAGCGAGAGAAAGAGAGAGAAAAAAAAAAAAAGGGGGGGAGAGAAAAAGAGAGGGAAGAGAGAGGGAGGGGAGGGAAGAGGGGGGAAAGGAAAGGAGAGAAAAAAAAATAAAAATGAGAGGAAGAAGAAGGAAAGAGAGAGAGAGAGAGGGAAAAAGGGGGGGGGGAAGAGGAGAAAAGAGAGAGAGAGAGAGAGGAGAGGAGAGGAAAAGGAAAAGGAAGAGAGAGAGAGAAGGAGGAAAGAATTAGTGGGAGAATAAGAAAATGAATATTATTGCTTTACTGTTTCATATCGCTCTGCATGGGAGTCAGGTTTTCCACGAAATAGACATATAAAAGATAAGTTGTAAGAGAAGAGAAGATTAAATATCCTCTTTTGTGAAGGAGAGGAGGAGGGGGGGAAGGAGAGAAAGCAACAGTGACAGATGCAGAGGCGGAAAGAAAGAAAGACAGACAGACAGACAGATAGATAGATAGATAGATAGATAGATAGACAAATATACAAAGAAAAGGATAATTGTGCAAATAGATAATTGACAATTAACAACCAACAAGTATTAAAGAAATTATTCTTTAAAACGAAAGAAACAATTATAATATCAGACAAGCGGAAGTACACTTTTTTTTTTTAATCAATGTCTTTCAGTGATCAGAATTACCCGTTTCTTATAATTCGCATATTTTATATAAAAAAAACATAGTGACGAAGTAGAGGGTTTTTTCTTTTTTTATTTCTTTCCCCTCAAAAACCAATTACCCCCCCTTTTTCTCAATATTTTCACATTTATGACTTTTTTTTTTGCAACCATCCCCAGTCATTATCTCAAGCAACTTTTTAAGGTAACTAATCGAAGATAATCTAAAAAATATTTTAAAAGCGACTAGAAATTCCCGTTTATTTGCGAAGATAAATACTAAAAAATTTTTTAAAAAAACAATTGAATTCCCCTTACTTCAACTGGAAAATATGACTGATTCACGAACTTCCAAATCTCTTTTGATTATTAAATATTTTTTTCCCCATTGTTATTATTATTATTAGCTATTTATCTATTTATTCGTTTGTTTTTCTTTTTTCTTTTTTTTTCTCTTTCTGTTTTTCATTTCCTTCATCTTTCTCTTTTCTTTTTGTTTTTTATTTTCTTCTCCCTCTTCTTTTTTTTTCCTTTTTTTTTTCTTTAATTCAAAATCTCACTGCTCCTTCAGACCAATCAACAAATTCCCGTCTCTCATAAAAAATTTCTTTCCATATTCAAAAAAAAAAAAACAAACCAAAGTCGACACCCACGATTCGAAAGCCATGTTGATGTCGATAACTTGAATTTACAATATCATATTTTATATCTTGTTGTCATCATCGTCGAACGAAATGCGGGATGAATAACGAATGGGAAATCGTTGATGAATAACATATTGCGTGAACCTGCAAAGAGTCCTCGTTGGGTTTTTTTGTTGCAAAAAAAGGGGAAAAGGGGTTGTATACAAAAAATATTGTAAATATAGGATACTTCAGTGTTTTTATCAGGGTCGTTTTTTTGATGAACGATAGTCTTTCGGTTCTTTCTTATTCGGAACATTGTGATTTGAGTCTGTTTGATAAGGTTTCTGTACTATTTAGCTTGATTTGGCTGTTTTTTTTTTCCCCTTTCCCCCCTCT
>NC_091570.1:20764990-20767490 GCF_042767895.1 Penaeus vannamei
GGTATGGGTGGAGATTGGGGGGGGAGGGTCAGGTATGTAAGCGGGGGTGGCAATGTAAGTTGAGTTTAATGAAAATAATCACCGATCTGACTGCACGAAAAAAAAACATTCACACTAATAACAAAAAACTTACGTTAATTTCAATATTAATCAACTACTATGCGAAATCATAAAAATGGTACTTTAATTAGTACGTAAAATGAATGAAACGGTGACTGGTTTGGGTCAGCTTCCCTGAGACAACTGACCCGAAAGACAACCCTCGTGGTTGTAAATTGTACTTAAACTTAAGATAGATTCCCCGAGGAATAGTGATGATGGGCCCAACCGTAGAAGGGATATCATCGAACGAACTCATACGTAGAACGCAAATTGGGCATCCCGTCTTGTTGGGAAATACCAGCGATAATCTCTCACGTATAGTCGTATAAGAAGGCGCGTGGCGCTGAGATCGCCTGGGCGATAGGTGTGCTGCGTGGCACAAGAACAACTTAACATTAATTACCTAAGCCTATTTACATGTCCATACCCAGCTGGGGGTCGTCACCAAGGACCATGTAATAATGATGAGGTGAGGTTCGTGATTAAGATAATCGAAAATCGCGAACAATATGAAATCGTAGTAGCTGTTTAATTTAATTAATTTCTAACACTAAATAAAAATTAAATACAAATAGCTTGAATGTATTTTTGGGTCGAGCAGAGTCAGATGGCTATAAGTACCTTCTACCTGAGTAAGGTCAAAGTGAGGTCGTTATTCGAACATTCGCTGAAATAGCGAATAGCTAGTAAATATAAAAATAAATAATATCGTGAAAAACAAGTACACAGTAATCTTGAAGTTAAATAATCAAATTACCAATAAATGAACATGAATAATTAAGGAAAAATATATTTAAAGAAGGCGAATAATTATCGAAATATACTTCGGAATATGCACAAATATACTATAATAATAACGTAAAAACAATTCGTTGAATTATGCTAGTATTATTATAGTTCCCGATATATTCATGCAAACCGGAAGTAAATTCATCACTCTGTTGTAAATACGTTGATAACGGGATAATGATAAAATCACAATGTTATAGGACCTGACTTGATTTCACCTGAACAACCATGAGTGAGGTCATTCGCACTATAAAACGAATATAACACTTTATACATAAAAAATACTAAAGTTATTCATATAAACATACAAATGAGCAAGGCATACTATTTTTGTGTAAATATAGATACGAAAAAAAAATAAAACGTTATCACTGCAAAAAAATAATTTAACACTAGCGGACTAGAAATATTGAAAATAGGTAGAGAGGAAGGGGGGATTAACGGGTGGGGGTTAGGAGAGAGGGGGGGGGGGTTTAGGATGGTAATGATAGTAATAGCGGGAGTGTAAGGAACGGGTATAGGTGGGAAGCGTCGGGAAAGAGAACAAGTTTGTGCATAATTTAACTAAATTATTTAAATAATCAAGGCTATCCCCCAGGTGCATTGTTAAACCGAGCCTAATAAATGCACAGTAATAATAGGAGAATTGAACGTCGTTATGGCGTCGGTTAACGCAGTGAGAGATAATGAGAATAAAGAAAAAAATAATGTCAAGAATATGGCAATACTTATAATTCTAGCCACGTGGCCTAGAATATCCGTAGAAATAGATAATTTAGAGAAAATGCACGATCTATTTCTCCCACATAAATAAAAGATTTAAGCATTGTGCGCGATTTATGTTAACTAGGTTACGTGATCGAGTTTATATTAAAGGAAAAAACACGCCAAAGAAAATGCACTCTCGCAAGTGAAAAAAATGGGAATGGATTCCCTTAAAAAACGATGATCTACCATGACGAGAAAAAAAAGTAGATAACAGAAAGAAGGAAATGCACTGCACGGACACCTGTTCAGATATTTGGAAAAAAAATCACTGCACTTTGTGAAAAAACGGCATGCACACATAGGCGAAGGAAGGGGAAAGAAAAGGAAATTGCCAATGGTGTACTTACAGTTTTTCGGAGGCTTGTTCGTGTCATTTCACTGCTTGCCACTCAGTTGTCAGGGGTTTTGTGTTGCCCTGGTTTGGTGGGTTATGGAGACACAATTCTGGTTCAGCTGTTTATTGATAGAAGTGGCTGGTAGGTAGCGTGGCGCGGGTTGTTGTGGGCAAGGAAGCCCAAGAGGGGCGCCGAGCGGGGCGCGCGTGGGGGGGCGCCCCCAAGGAGGGGAGTGGTCAGGGCCGGGGGCCCCGGTCAAGTGTCCTGGGTCAACTGTGCTGTAGGTTTCGAGCGCTGGTCGCGGGTCCCTAGCAGTGGAGACGGAAAGGAAACCCTTTTTCCTCAGAATCCCTATTTTTACTTTCTTAGAAAAAGAGATATAGATAAGTAGTTACAGAAAGAGAGAGAGAGAGAGAGAGATAGAAAGACAGAGAGAGAGATAGATAGATAGATAGAGAGAGAGAGAGAGAGAGACAGAGATATAGATAGAGAGATAGATAGATAGA
>NC_091570.1:20769990-20772490 GCF_042767895.1 Penaeus vannamei
GTTAGGTTAGGTTAGGTTAGGTTTTAGGTTAGGTTAGGTAAGGTTATAGGTTAGGTTAGGTTAGATTATAGGTTATGTTATGTTATAGGTTATGTTATGTTATAGGTTATGTTTGGTTATAGGTTAGGTTAGGTTATAGGTTAGGTTAGGTTATAGGTTAGGTTAGGTTATAGGTTAGGTCAGGTTATAGGTTAGGTTAGGTTATAGGTTAAGTTATAGGTTAGTAAGTGGTGTAGACTATATCAAGAAACATATTGCAATTTGTGTTCGAATCTAGGTGTCCCAGTTTAATTCAGAAATGGCGATGATGATGACGATTAATATAAATGATAATAGAAATGGAAATACAAATGAAAATCGAACCAGCATTTTTTGCTCCTCTTTGTGGATTCGAACCCACGAGCCCGGATTCTTCCTCCCCCCCCCCATAAATCACTCCATCCCCTCCTCCCCCCCACCCACTCTCCCTCTCACATCAAAGACTATATACGAAAGATAGGAAAGCATGGCAAAAGACGGTGAGCCCCAGCGATTGGTGGATAATGTAATATCTGAACAATAGATGGCGTTGTGTACACGAAGTATCGTCGTTTTGTTTAATATCATGAAACGTCATTTGCTGAAAATGGTAGGAAAGGGACTGTTTCTTTTTTGGATTTGTTTGTTTTTGCATGTTTTATGCTTCCTGTTTTAGCTGTAGGCCTGCTTTCCGCAATACTTTCATTGATGATGACGAAATCAAATAAAGAACTGTTTTACATACATGTTTTGTTTATCCTTGATTGACACAACAAATATGAATGAAAAAGATGAAGAATTTATTAATGCCAAATGATCGTGGAGTTGATTAAATAGATTTGCTTATTTAATAAATTGTATTTATTGAATTTGTTTATATTCATTGTATTACCACCAAAGATATTTTCTGCAATAAAATTGGATAATATTTAAACAATGGGATAATTCTATTGATATGTAAATATGCATACACATGAGATAATTATTAATGTTTTATTGTCTTTTTCTGAAAAAAGGGCAAAACCTTATTTTAATGTAAATAAAGAAATCTCTAATAAGAAAAAAGTTATTAATGAACAATAATTATATAATTCCATGTAAATCTAATATATATTAGTTTGATATATTTCGTCTCATTAAAAATAATCAACTGAAACTAATCCTTAAAAAAAAAAAAAAAAAAAAAAAATCTATATAATTTTATAGTCCCCCGTTCTCTTTTCTTAGTTAAATATCTGAACAATAGATGGCGCTGTATGAAGTTTTGGACATCATATTTTTTTCATCGGTGTGACACGTGCTTTCCTATCTTTGGTTTCCGTGTTTTTTTTTGGTTCAAATGATAAGCTATAATACTTAATCATTATAGTACTGTAAAAAAAGTATTTATCATAAAAAACGATGCAAAAAGTCAGTCTAAACAGTAAATAATATTTCAAAATTAGCAAAATTCTCTCTTGTATTTGATAAAAACATACAAATTTGTAACTAGCTGCTCGCCTGTTTGTTTACATTTGTGTCCATGTTCCCCCGTCAGCTGATTGGATGAGAATAGCGAGAATACGCCCTTATTTATCATTACACATTCGTTGTTTCGTACTAAATCGTCGCCACATAGCCTAAGTAACGTTCACCATCGCCAGAGCCTGTGCAGGGGTTGAAGCCATCTTCCTGTGTTTAGAATTTTGGTCGGACTGTTTCCGTGGTTCTCATCGCTAGTGTGACTGCGGGAGCCAAAATGACCAAGATTTCCGTGGTGCCAGTGGAAAAGTCCTGCGAAAAATGTGCTAGTGTGACGGCCTTTAGACTACCGATGCCTACGGTAACCACAAGCTCATAATAGCGAATGTAAAAAGTAAGGAAATATGTGATTTTTAAACCCCCCTGACTTGGATTTCCAGCGGAGATGTAATGGCCTAGTGGTTTTAGCATCGGACTTCGGGTGTGCTAGCCGCCCGAGTTCGAGTGTTCGAGCCCTGGCCGGTGACAGTGTTTCCTTGAGCAAGGAACTTTACTTCGATTGCTTAGTCGACTTGGGGGTGTATGAATGTGTGTGTGAGTGATTGTGTATGTGTGATGTATAATAATATGTATAATATAAATAATTTCATTTCATATAATTATAATAATAATAATAATGTATAATATGTATAATCTAATAAATAATTTCATTTCATTTCAGGAGTGGTGAGGAGTGGCGTGCTAGGGTCCCCCGGGGGGCTCAGGATTGGTGTGTGTGGTGTGAGTGAGTGAGTGTGTGTGGGTGAGGAGTGGTGAGTGGCGTGGCGTGCTAGGGTCCCCCGGGGGGCTCAGGATTGGTGTGTGTGGTGTGAGTGAGTGAGTGTGTGTGGGTGAGGAGTGGTGAGTGGCGTGGCGTGCTAGGGTCCCCCGGGGGGACCCTATCATATATCATATATATCATATATGATATATGATATATATATATATCATATATCATATATCGTGGTATGCTAGGGTCCCC
>NC_091570.1:20787490-20792490 GCF_042767895.1 Penaeus vannamei
TAATTATTGTCATTACCATTATCATTATGATCATAATCAGCAATATCATCATTACTATTGTATCAATATTATTATCATTATTACCATTATCATTGTAATTACTTTTCTTATTATCATTCCTATCATTTTCATTTATATTATAACTATTATTATCATCATTGTTGTTATTGTTATTATTGTAATAATGATAATATTGATCATTGTTATCATCATCATTATCTAGAATAATAAAGAAAAAATCGAAAATCATATGATTCTGATTATTTTACCTTAAAAAAATATTTATTAGTGTTTATTAAATGTCGCGTCGCTTTTTCCATTATGTGGTGATGGGGGTGAGCTCTCGTTCATCAAATGACAAAACAAATGATTAAAAAATGAATAATGAATAAAAAAAACACGTTACCTATATTTCGAAATAGATTATGTATTTGCATTATCATTAATATTTTTCAAATCATAACCTTAGTGATAAAATTAAATAAAAAAGGTATCGAAATCCTTTTCCGATTCGGTTTATGTAAACACTAATTAAAAAGTGTTTACAGATGTCGAAACCGGATTCGTTGTCCCTTAAAGCAAAGTTTATTACAGGAAACGTCGAGATTTTTTAGATACTTGCAAGAGAGTCAAAATAAATTTCTTTTAATCTCGCAGTATCTGACGTTATCACCTTCCTCTTCAGCCTCTCTTTCGGGAGAGGAAGAGGGAGAGGGAGAGGGAGAGGGAGAGGGAGAGGGAGAGGGAGAGGGAGAGGGAGAGGGAGAGGGAGAGGGAGAGGGAGAGGGAGAGGGAGAGGGAGAGAGAGAGAGAGAGAGAGAGAGAGAGAGAGAGAGAGAGAGAGGGAGAGGGATAGGGAGAGAGGGAAAGGGAGAGGGAGGGAGAGGGAAAGGGAGAAGGAGAGGGAGAGAGAGAGAGAGAGAGAGAGAGAGAGAGAGAGAGAGAAAGAGAGAGAGAGCGAGAGCGAAAGAGAGAGAGAGAGAGAGAGAGAGAGAGAGAGAGAGAGAGAGAGAGAGAGAGAGAGAGAGAGAAAGAGAAAGAGAAAGAGAAAGAAAGAAAGATAGATAGATAGATAGATAGATAGATTGATAGATAGATAGATAGATTGATAGATAGATAGATAGATAGATAGATAGATAGATAGATAGATAGATAGATAGATAGATAGATAGATTGATAGATAGATAGATAGAGAGAGGAAAGGTACGAGAGGGAGAATGAAACAGAAAGGAAAGAGAGAGAGAGAGAGAGAGAGAGAGAGAGAGAGAGAGAAAGCGAGAGAGAGAGAGAGAGAGAGAGAGAGAGAGAGAGAGAGAAAGCGAGAGAGAGAGAGAGAAGAGAGAGAGAGAGAGAGAGCGAGAGCGAGAGCGAGAGAAGAGAGAGAGAGAGAGAGAGCGAGAGAAGAGAGAGAGAGAAAGAGAGAGCGAGAGAAGAGAGAGAGAGAGAGAGAGAGAGAGAGAGAGAGAGAGAGAGAGAGAGAGAGGTAGGAGAGGAGAATGAAACAGAAGAGAGAGAGAGAGAGAGAGAGAGAGAGAGAGAGAGAGAGAGAGAGAGAGAGAGAGAGAGAGAGAGAGAGAGAGAGAGAGAGAGAGAGAGAGAGAGAGAGGGAGAGGAGAGGTAGGGAGAGGAGAATGAAACAGAAGAGAGAGAGAGAGAGAGAGAGAGAGAGAGAGAGAGAGAGAGAGAGAGAGAGAGAGAGAGAGAGAGAGAGAGAGAGAGAGAGAGAGAGAGAGAGAGAGAGAGAGAGAGAAAGAAAGAAGAGAGAGAGAGAGAGAGAGAGAGAGAGAGAGAGAGAGAGAGAGAGAGAGAGAGAGACAGACAGAGAGGAAGAGAGAGAGAGAGAGAGAGAGACAGAGAGAGAGAGAGAGAGAGAGGAGAGGTAGAGAGGGAGAATGAAACAGAAAGAGAAGAGAGAGAGAGAGAGAGAGAGAGAGAGAGAGAGAGAGAGAGAGAGAGAGAGAGAGAGAGAGAGAGAGAGAGAGAGAGAGAGAGAGAGAGAGAAAAAGAAAGAAGAATGTAAGAGAGAGAGGGAGAGAGAGAGAGAGAGAGAGAGAGAGAGAGAGAGAGAGAGAGAGAGAGAGAGAGAGAGAGAGAGAGAGAGAGAGAGAGAGAGAAAGAGAGAGAGAGAAAGAGAGAGAGAGGATAGCGAGAATGAAAAAGAAAGAAGAGAGAGAGAGAGAGAGGAAAGGTAGGATAATGAGCATGAAACAGAAAGAAGAGAGAGAGAGAGAGAGGAAAGGTAGGGTAATGAGCATGAAACAGAAAGGAAAAAAGAGAGAGAGAAGAAGAAGAAAAAAAAGAGCCAATTTCGATAAATCTTGATTACCGTTGAGGCTAACTCCCCGTCGGCCGCGCCCTCAGTTTATGAAAGTCGTTTGACCTTCGCGTGACAGGCACTTCCTCTGATTCCAAACCCGGGGCCGTGTAAGTGTCCCTCAGGGTTGAAGGAAGAGCGTGGGGCTTGTGGGGTCAGGGGAAGGGGGGAGGGAGAGAGGAGGAAGGGGGAAGAAGGGGGTTGGAGGAGCGGAAGGAGGAGGGGGAGGAAGGGGGTTGTTGAGGGGGCGGAGAGGAGGAAGGGGGGGAAGGGGAGGAAGGGGGTTGAAGGAAAGGAAGGAGGGGGAGGAAGGAGGAATAGGGGGTCTAAGGGGCGGAAGGAGGGGGAGGGGGAGGAAGGGGGAAGGGGAGGAAGGGGGAAGAACGGGTTGGAAGGGAGCGGAAGGAGGGGAGGAAGGGGGTTATTGAGGGGGGAAGGAGAGAGGCGGAAGGGGGAAGGAGGGGGTTTAAGGGGCGGAAGGAGGGGGAGTGGGAGGAAAGGGGAAGAAGTGAGGGGTTGTTGAGGGGGGATGGAGAGGAGGAAGGGGGAGGGAGAGGAAGGGGGTTGTTGAGGGGGGAAGGGAAGGAGGGTGGTGAGGGGTAAAGAGGGGGGCGTGGATGGAGTGGGGTCAAGTTCACCTTTAAGAAACTTGGGGAGGTGAGAGGGATACTGGCAGCATTAGAGATCATTTTTGACACGCGAGTAAATTTGGAAACTCCAGAGGCGTTGCTCTTGGAGGAGGGAATGGAGAGAGAGGGAGGAAGAGAGGGGGAGAAGGGAAGAAAGGAGAGAGGGGGGAGGAGGAGGAGGGAGGGGAGAAGGGAAGAAAGAGGAGAGGGGGAGAAGGGAAGAAAGAGGAGAGGGGAAGAAGGGAAGAAGGAGAAGAGGGGAAGGGAAGAAAGAAAGAGAAGAGGAGAAGGAAAGAAGAAGGAGGGGGAGAAGGGAAGAAGGAGGGAGGGGGGGAGAAGGGAAGAAGGAGGAGGGGGGGAAAAGGGAATAGGGGGAGAGGGAGGAAGAGAGGGGGAGAAGGGAAGAAGGAGGAGAGGGGGGGAAGGGGAGAAAGAAGAGAGGGTGGAAGGGAAGAAGGGGGAGAGGGGGGATTCGGAGGAGGGGAGAGGAAGAAGAGGAAGGGAGGAGGAGAGGAGGCAGAGAGGGTGAACTGTTCTTTTTTATGGTCAATATTTAATAAAGAATGTTAAAATAAGGGTACATTTGCACGTTATTTTCTATGTTGTCTTTATCAGTGGATTATCTTAGTGTTTATTATTACTATCATTATTTCTTTTCATTTAGTGATCATTTCTGGATGATAAAAATTAAGATACAAAAATATATATAAACGAAAAAGAAAGAAATATGAATAAAGCATAAATAACTCAAAATTGCACGAACGTTGCCCTCCCCCTCGCACACAAAAATCGCAGGCCATTTGCGTGCAACTGATCCACACCCGCAGCTTCCGGATACGTATCTCCTCGAAAAGACGTTCCCGAGATGACATTTCTGCTCAGGATATGAGTCCTTCACTCACCCTTGAGGAGAACATCGAGGCCCAGATGACCGCCAGATACCGCCATGCCTTCCAGAAGCATCATGCGGTACGACAATCACTACAGCGCCGTCTGGCAGCTCGGGTTTCGCCTGCTCGCGGTCTTCAGTCTACGATAAGCCGTCGCCATGTAGAGTCCGCATGGCATGGTCGCTCCCGCAGCCAACGTCAGTGAAGGTCATAGACACACAGGCTCCCGCGTGCAGAGATGTCTCGTCTTGTTAATTAGCCCTTCAGTGAGCCTCTAACTTGGTCTGACAGAATGCGATGGTAGGCTAAAAACAAACCAAAAAATCACCTTTTAATTTTTTTCTTAATAAAGAGTAATTAAGACTGATCTTGGAATTTCGAGAAAAAAATAGATAAATAAATAAAATAAAAATTGAATGAGTGAATCAGCCCACGTAGTCCAGTGCAAGATAGTGAGCAGACCACCCATACCAAGAACGCTCCCAATACCAGAAATCGTGCGTCATGTAAAAGATGATTGATACCAAAAACACTGATTGAACGACTTGCTCCGGTACCTCGGTGTTCAAACCATCATCGTTCTTATAAATCATATCCGTGTGCTCGTCGACTGCATCCTTCTTGCTTACACGAACGCCAGCCAGCTCCGAAAGAAGAGGTAAATAAACTGTCTGCATTATGTCTATATCTATTAATTAATTTTGTAACTGAAATTTTGATAGTTGAAAGCTCTGGGAATTTGGAATTATTATATATTCATTGCGAATTGAAATTGTGATTAATTTTGCATAATAAAGAGAAGATAATGAATCTTTTGACGATTCATTTTAACAATGAATAACAACAAATTATTTGATAATCCAGATATAACACTGAAGCCTTTGATATTTCAAAAAAAATATTATTAATGCTATTAATGATATCAACAAATATGATGTTACTCATAATAACGATGGTCATTATAATGACAATGATAATGAGATTGCTAGTAATGATACTGATAACAACAATAATGATAATACTCGTGATGAATTTAAATGATGATCGTAATGATAATGAAAATAGCAATGATATTGATAGTAATAGTATTGCTGATGATAAAAAGAATAATAATGGTTGTAATGATAGTAATTATAATGGTGATGATAATGATAATGATAATAAATG
>NC_091570.1:20814990-20817490 GCF_042767895.1 Penaeus vannamei
ACGTAAACACACACACACATACTCACATGCGAACACACACAAAGTCACGCGGAAGAAAAAAAAATAAATAAAAAAAAGATAAAAAAAAAAAAAAAAAAAAAAAAGAAAAAGAAAAGAAGAAAAAAAAAAACATATAACATACCTTTCTGTCTGGCTATTCGTCATGTTATCTATCTATCTATCTGTATTCTAAGCGCTCAGTCAATCTATTTATCTATCTGTTTAACTATCTGCTTAACAGTTTATTTACAAATATATCAGTCTATTTATCAAACTACTTATTATCTACCTACTTATTAATCTGTCTACCTATCTATCTATCTACCTCTCTGTCTATCTTCCTATCTATTTATCTACCTCTGTGTCTATCTTCCTACCTACCTATCTATCTACCTATATATCTAGCTACCTGTCTGTCAACCTCTCTCTCTACCTACCTAGTTAACTCTCTGTCTACTTACCTACCTACCTATCTATGTTTATCTTCCTACCTATCTACCTATCTTCCTACCTATCTACCTGTATATTTAGCTACCTCTTTGTCTACCTACCTTGCAACATCTCTATCTACCTACCTACCTACCTATCTACCTCTATGTTTATTTTCCTACCTCTCTGTCTACCTATTTAGCAACCTCTCTGTCTACCTACCTACCTCTATGTCTAACTTCCTACCTACCTACCTATATATCTAGCTACCCCTCTGTTTACCTCCCTAGCAACCTATCTGTCTACCTACTTCGCAACATCTCTGTCTACCTACCTACCTACCTACCTACCTACCTACCTACCTACCTACCTATCAAAATGCATTCACGCACAGATACCCAAACCCCTTCTCCGCTAACAATACACCAAACTGAAAATCCCGGAGGTCTTCGTAAAGCGGAAATTATTAGTCGCGAAATTTTACGGCTTCCAATTCCAGCGTACGAAACACCGCGAATATTTTAACCCTGATTAAGAGATTGCATTTGTTCTACGCGCGTTCCAGCGTTTCCTTTTATCGTGTTATTATTATAATTGTTATTACTATTATCATTATTACTTTTATTATTAATATTGTTGTTGATATTTCTATCATTGCTATTATTGTCATTATCATTATCGTTATTACTGTTATTGCTATCATTATTGTTATTATTGATATTATCAGCATTGCTATCACTATTATTATCATTTTCTGTTTTTATATACACATATATACATACATGTATAGACACACATACACACACACACATATATATATACGAAAATACGATTTTCCTCTTCAATCTCATTGATTACAAAAAGTTATCATTGAGTTTTGGGAACTTGTGGAGGAGAGAACGCTTCTGTGAGGAAAAGGGGAGGAAATGGGTATAAGTTTTTCTTTTTCTCTCCCTGTGTTCTTAAGATAGATTGATTGCTATAGAGAGAGAAAAAGGGGGAATATATAGATAGAAAGATCTAGAGAGAGGGAGAGGGAGAAAGAGAGAGAGAGATAGAGAGAGCGAGAGAGAGAGAGAGAGAGAGAGAGAGAGAGAGAGAGAGAGAGAGAGAGAGAGAGAGAGAGAGAGAGAGAGAGAGAGAGAGAGAGAGAGAGAGAGAGAGAGAGAGAGAGAGAGAGAGAGAGAGAGAGAGAGAGAGAGAGAGAGAGAGAGAGAGAGAGAGAGAGAGAGAGAGAGGACAATATTATCACAACTAATGTCAGAGGCTTCCAGACAAATATTAATGATTGGTTACACTCGCACCAGATAAAATCCAGGTCGTGTTGATATCCCTTCGACAGAGTCCACTAACCCCATCCATTGGTGTTGATGGGAAGCCACTCGATCTGACGAGAGAAATAAGCATCCTTGAAGTGCGGTTTTATAATCAGCTGACATTCACCAGTCACGTAAAGGATGTGGCCAAAAGAGCAGCTCGTAAACCGACATGCGTGCGCCAGATCTCCCATCTTCTAGACAGCAGAGGTTGTTGCATGCTCTACAATTCACAAGTTCGCTCCCTGATGGAATATTCCCCTCTGGTATGGTCGTCCTGCCCGCCGTCCTTCCTTGCCCTACTCGACAGTGTACAGAATCAAGCCCGCCGCCTTGTGGTATTTAAGTTGCGGGAAAATGATCGCCCGGTCCACTTCCAGTCTCTCCAGCACCGCAGGGACGTGGCGGCGTTGTGTGTGTTCTACAAAGTCCACCAGCAGAACAGCCCTCACCTCGCTACGTTACGACTTCAGTCCGAGGCTCCCTCAACCTACAACATAAGGAATAACCACGGCCGATGTTACGAACTTCACGTTCCCTTCGCGAGAATAGAAACCTTTCTACGCACATTTCTGCCGAAGTACTCCAGAATGTGGAATCAGCAGCTGCGAGAGACGGATTTGCATATTTTAACCTCAATTCAACAGTTCAAAACAGCAGTACACCTGTCGAGGCTGCAATATGATTGCGGATAACTTTTTATTGGGATAAGCTACCTTAATATTAGCTAATCTTTTGTTTAAATTTTATGTCTT
>NC_091570.1:20822490-20834990 GCF_042767895.1 Penaeus vannamei
TGTTGTTGTTGACTTTGATGTTGATGTTGTTGTTTTGATGTTGTAGATGTTGATTTTTTTATTCTTTTCATTTTTATTTTTGTTGTTGATTTTGTTGTTATTATTGCAGCTGTTGTTATTTTAGTATCGGCAAACATTACCATCAACATCGTAATAGAAATGATGATAATAATCTTTTTCAACTTGTTGATAGTAATGCTGTTGATAATTTTGATAATGGTGATAAAGATGATAATGATAACAATTATAACAATAGTAACAATAATAATAATGATGAGGAGGAGGATAAAAATTATAGTTATAGTGATAATGATGACATTGATAATAATGATGAAAAATAATAGCACTAAAAAGTGATGATAATAATGATGATAATAGTAACACTAGTAATGATGAAAAAATGACAAAGATGATAACAATGATAATTGATTAATACATGATAAGAGTAATGATGATAATGATAATGAAAATAATGACAATAATAACAATGAAAATAACGATGATAAAAAAAATAATAGTAATGATAATAATAATAATGATAATAATAATAATGATAATGATAATAATAATAATAATAATAATAATAATGATAGTAATAATGATAATAATGATATTAATGATGATAATAATAATAATGATGATAACGATGATGATGATAATAACAATAATAATAATGATAATAATAATAATAATGATAATAATAATAATAATAATAATAATAATAATAATAATAATAATAATAATGATAATAATAATAATGATAACTAGTGATGATGATAATTATGATCATAATAAAAATAAATGACAAGTATGTTGATGATAGTAATAATGATGATGAAAATGATAATACTGATAATAATGATGACAATGATAATGGTAATAATAATAATGATGATATCAATGATAATAATGATAATATTAATGATAATGATAATAGTAATAATGATAATAATAATAATAATAATAATAATAATAATAATAATAATAATAATAATAATAATAATAATAGTAATGATACTGATAATAATAGTAATAATAGTAATAATGATAATAATAATAACAATAATAATAATAATAATAATAATAATAATAATAATAATAATAATAATAATAATAATAATAATAATAATAATAATAATGATAATAATGATAATAATAATAACAATGATAATAATAGTAACAATAGTATTAATAATAATAATAATAATAATGATAATAATAACAATGATAATAATGATAATAATAACAGTAAAAGTAATATTAATGATAATAATGATAATAATAATAACAATGATAATAATAGTAACAATAGTATTAATAATAATAATAATAATAATAATGATAATAATAACAATGATAATAATGATAATAATAACAGTAAAAGTAATATTAATGATAATATTAATGATAATGATAATAATAATAATAATAATAATAATAATAATAATAATAATAATGATAATAATAATAATAATAATAATGATAATAATAATAATAATAGTAATGATACTGATAATAATAGTAATAATAGTAATAATAATAATAATAATAATAATAATAATAATAATAATAATAATAATAATAATAATAATAATAATAATAATAATAATAATAATAATGATAATAATAATAATAATAATAATAATAATAATAATAATAATAATAATAATAATAATAATAATAATAATAATAATGATAATAATAATAATAATAACAATGATAATAATAGTGACAATAGTATTAATAATAATAATAATAATAATTATGATAATAATAACAATGATAATAATGATAATAATAACAGTAAAAGTAATAAAGATGATAGTAATAAGAATGATAATGAAAATAATGATAATGATAATCATCATCATAATCATCACCATTTATTTCATTACCATTATCATCATTAATATTATTAGTATCATTATGGTAAGCATTATTGTTATAAATTGATCATATCATAAATTAGTCTAAGAATCTGATTAATACTGTCCTAGCTATAAAAAAGGTTGATTCAATTGAAATTTCGGTGCGTGTTTTCAATATTTCTTTTATTCACTTATCTATCTATCTGTCTATTTGTTTATTCATTTCTAGTCTATCATATTAATTTGCTACCGGTCGTCTGGCAATGAAAATGACCTAACCTCTTATGACCTCGGATATTGAGTGCACTTTACAGTTCATTACATTACAAATACTTACAGCATGGACGTCGTGCTTGTCATAGATTATGCAACACAATACTTTATTATGTCTCATCAAATTCGAATTATTTATCGAAAATTCACATAAGTCACACGAAGACGAAACTGATGAAAAGAAAAAAAAAAGAAAAAGAAAAAAGAAAAAAAATAAATAGAAAAAAACGAAACTGATGAAAGGGGAAAAAACTTAAATAGAAAAAAAAGATAAAAAAACATATTGATATAACACGACGATCTAAGACGCTTTCGAAAAGGTCGTGACCTTTTCTTCCAATCGTCTTGTAGGTCATAAAAAACTCATGCTGGAAGGTCAATCGTGTCAGATAATGGCGATTGGTAATATCTCTTCTGTCGGTGGTAAGTGGGACGGAAAGGAAGAAGGAAAATGGGTGATGAAGATGGGAAGAAGGAGACAGGGGAAGAAATAAAAGAAGGTGGGGGTTGGAAAGGGAGGGAGGGAAAGGGTGATGAAAATATGAAGCAGGAGACAGGAGAAGGAATGGAATAAGAAGGTAGAGGATGGAAAAGAAGAGGAAGAACGAGTGATGAAAATGGGAAGAAGGATATAAGAAAAGGAATAAAAGAGAAAGATGAGGAGGATAAACTAATAATGATAATAAGAAAAAACAGAGAAAGAGAGATAAGATTAAAGAAAGACAACACGTAGAAAATCAGACGAAGAAGAAGGTGAAAAAGTGATGAAAGAGAAAAGAGATAAAGAGATATGGAAGAGGAAAGTGAAAAACAGAAAGGGAGAAGATAAAAGAATGGGAGGAAGAAAAATCAGAGGAAGAAGAAAACAATAGGAAGGAGAAGAATTTAGAGATGAAGAGGAGGAAGAAATAAATAAATAAGAAAGAAAGAGTAAAAGATGAAAAGGCATAAGGAGAGAGAGAGAGAGAGAGAGAGAGAGAGAGAGAGAGAGAGAGAGAGAGAGAGAGAGAGAGAGAGAGAGAGAGAGAGAGAGAGAGAGAGAGCGAGAGCGAGAACGAGAACGAGAGAGAGCGAGAGCGAGAGCGAGAGCGAGAGCGAGAGAGAGTGAGAGTGAGAGAGAGAACGAGAGCGAGAGGGAGAGAGAGAGAGAGAGAGAGAGAGAGAGAGAGAGAGAGAGAGAGAGAGAGAGAGAGAGAGAGAAATACACAATTGCTTTCACATCAATGAAAGAAAGAGAAAACAACAATAACAACGGTGATAGCAACTGCAAAAGTTATAGTAACGAACAACAAAATAACAGCAACAGCAATAACAACAACATTACAAAAGCCACAAAGCAACAAGAAAGTAATAACAACAAAAAACATAAACAACAAAGTATTATCAACAACAACAAAGCAATAGCAAAAAAAAAGTATTACCAACAAGAAAACAACAACAAAGTAATATAAAACAACAACAACAACAAAGTAATATCAAAAAACAACAACAACAAAACAGCAACAAAGTAACAACAACAGAAAAAGAGCGAAACAACAACAGAGTCATGACAAAACCAACAGCAGCAACAACAAACCCAGAACTGCGGCCAATAACTTCTCACTGCTCATAAAAATCTACTTAACTTCACTCACGATCCTGACACGCAATACTTCGTAAGTCCATCGAGTCATGCGAATTATTATCGAAATAAAGAAACGATATAATGAACCTATTATTGCGCGATCGTTGCAATTCTCTGTTTTGAGCTGGCTATTGCTTTTGTTAAGGTTATTACTCGGTTTTTCTTTCTATTTCTCTCTTTCCCTCCCTCTCTCTGTGTTTCGCGTTTTGTTTGTCTCCGACTCTGTCAAGCTATGTCTGTCTGTCTCTCTCTTTCTCCCTATCTGTTTTTCCGTCTCTTTGTCTGTCTGTCTCTGTCTCTGTCTGTCTCTCTCTCTCTCTCTCTCTCTCTCTCTCTCTCTCTCTCTCTCTCTCTCTCTCTCTCTCTCTCTCTCTCTCTCTCTCTCTCTCTCTCTCTCTCTCCCTCTCTCTACCTATCTCTCTCTCTCTCGTAGCTTCCCTTAGGTGTGATGATAAATATCGTTGACAGAATTATCAGTACCTTATTATCATCTATACTCTTCCTCGTCATAAATATCAGGAACCACACGAGAAATTAATGTTTTGCAAGTAGCTTATACGAACATTCACGCCTTTTCTTGCTTATTTTATTCTAGGAGTTAAGTATGAAACAACAACGCGTACTTTCACGGAATCCTACACACAAACATTCACATATGACTACATATACATGTACTCCTAGCCACGCAGAAACGCACACACAATTACAGGTCCACATAAACAAGAATACGTCAGTGCACTTTCTCACTCAGAACACTCATACCCAAAAAGTTATACAAACTTATGCACACAGGCGAGTGCACGTTTCTAACTCTTCACAAGTTCCTCTTCAGACAAATAATAAACCGAAATGTTTCTGTATATATATATGTGTGTGTGTGTGTATTCGTATGTAAATGCATATATACATATATAAACAGAAATGTATATATTATTCATACTTATTTTGTATAGACACAAACGCACGAACAGAGGGGAAAGTCACAAATACAGACGCAAACATAAACACAAAAAACAAGCAACAAGACCCCATCGCAAACAAAAACATAAGACAAGCAAGCAAACAGAAACACAAATGAAGACAACTACACAAGCAAAAAGACGGACGAACAAAGACAATCAAAGAAGCACACATGCAAAAAGACGATTCACACAGAAAAGAAAACAAAGACACGCAGTCAATAACGCAAACAAAAACACTCAAACATAATCAACCACGCCCGCAATAAAACAACAACAACGCAAACAAAAACACAAAAAATATCCCAAACAAAAAAACATACAAACACAAGCAACAACGCCCCCCCCAATAAACAACCACGCAAACAAAAACACAATCAGTAACGCAAACAGAAACATATACAAACAACCAATCCCCCCAAGAAAAAAATCAGACAAACACAACCACACTCAATAACGCAAACAGAAAAACACACAAAACACAAGCAACACCAACAAAAACTCGTCTATCCACACGATGTCCCTCCCCTGCAATTATCCTTCTGTGATATAATGACTCTTTAAACTGATCCTATCCTCATCATACCCAATCAAACCGCATAAATTGCCACATTATACAATATGTGGACAGAGATGCCCATGCGTTGTAGGAACATCAATCATGAAGCGAGACATTAGCTTCGGTCGGCGAGATGTAGCTTCATCGTAGATTCATGAGGCGAGGAAGGGAAGTCTTTGTTTGTGTGTATGAATGGTTTTGGTGATTTGGTTCCCGTTTGGTTCCTGTTTAATTGTTTTGTATTTATGTGATGAGTAGTTATGTATGTCTCTTATATTTCTATGTTGTGTGTGTAAAGAATGATGCTTCTTTTTCCTCTTTTCATACACACATATATAAACAGTAATGTGTGTGTATATATATATATATATATATATATATATATATATATATATATATATATATATATATATATATATATATATATATATATATATATATATATATATACATGCAAACACACACAAACATACAATTTGTTTCTTAGATATTTCAATATGATATAGATCTACACGCAAGTGTATTGTATACGCAAAAAAATCAAATGAACACGCAAACACACACATACACACACACGTACACACACACACACACACACACACACACACACACACACACACGTACACAGCCACACCCACACACACGTACACACACGTGTATCGAATTCTTCCCTCACCTCCAGTAAGAAGCAAAATACAACGGTTTAAAACGCAATCTGAAAATAAATATAAAGTTTTGGAAGATGATCTGAAGAAATTGCAACACTAAGCTATTTATCATTTTATGAATATCGATCGTGGATGCACTCATACCCTAAATATATGAACAAAGCTATACAGATATATACGTAGATAGACTCACTAACTTACAAAATGAACACTAACACATTTACACGCAAACGAGTATAAACACATAAACATAAATATATGCAACCAAACGATCATAAATACATATAAACAAAAACAACCACACAAACAAACACACAGATGAATGCACACACACACAAACGTCAAACGCACACAAGCGCAAACGCACACATACACACAATCACTCTATATTAGTCATTTGAGAAACAAGAAAAACATCTTTTAAAGCACCAAATCGTGCCAGAGCCTAATTACAGACTGAAGCAAATACCCGAAGAAGAAAAGAAAATAACAAATAATGATAATGCAACATATCAATTTTCGAAATTTCGAGAAAATAACAAAATTGCAGCGGAAAATGAGGGTTTTCAAACAGTTGGTAGTTTTGCCTGATTTGTGAGAAGTGTGAAAATTGCTTGAACTCGGATCGAGGTTTCTCACACTAGGACGAAACCGAAAAGAAAGAAGAAGAAGAAGAAGAAGAAGAAGAAGAAAAATCTTGCAACAAAAGCTATTTCGAAAATATTGATATTTATGTTTATTTAATACTACTCTTGATGAGGATAATGACGATGACAAATGCCACAACATAACAATAATAAGGATGACGATGATAGTGATTATGCTTGTAATAGTAATAATAAGATCATGACAGTAATGGCCATTACAGCAACATCCCTCCCCCCACCCTCTCTCTCTCTAGCTCTCTCTCGCTCGCTCTCGCTCTCTCTCGCTCGCTCTCGCTCTCTCCCTCATACGCTCTCGCTCTCGCTCTCGCTCTCTATCTCGCTCTCTCTCTCGCTCTCGCTCCCTCTCGCTCTCTCGTTCCCTATCGCTCTCTCTCTCGCTCTCTCTCTCGCTCGCTCTCGCTCTCTCTCTCGCTCGCTCTCGCTCTCTCTCTCGCTCGCTCTCGCTCTCTCTCTCGCTCGCTCTCGCTCTCTCTCTCGCTCGCTCTCGCTCTCTCTCTCGCTCGCTCTCGCTCTCTCTCTCGCTCGCTCTCGCTTTCTTTCTCGCTTGCTCTCGCTCTCTCTCTCGCTCTCGCTCTCTCTCTCGCTCGCTCTCGCTCTCTCTCTCGCTCGCTCTCGCTCTCTCTCTCGCTCGCTCTCGCTCTCTCTCTCGCTCGCTCTCGCTCTCTCTCTCGCTCGCTCTCGCTCTCTCTCTCGCTCGCTCTCGCTCTCTCTCTCTCTCGCTCGCTCTCGCTCTCTCTCTCGCTCGCTCTCGCTCTCTCTCTCGCTCGCTCTCGCTCTCTCTCTCGCTCGCTCTCGCTCTCTCTCTCGCTCGCTCTCGCTCTCTCTCTCGCTCGCTCTCGCTCTCTCTCTCGCTCTCGCTCTCTCTCGCTCGCTCTCTCTCTCGCTCGCTCTCGCTCTCTCTCTCGCTCGCTCTCGCCCTCTCTCTCGCTCGCTCTCGCTCTCGCTTTCTTTCTCGCTCGCTCTCGCTTTCTCTCTCGCTCGCTCTTTCTCGCTCTCGTTCTCTCTCTCGCTCGCTCCCACTCTCTCTCGCTCTCTCTCGCTCGCTCCGCTCTCTCTCTAGCTCTCCTCCCTTTTTTTCTCGCTGTCTCTCCCCTCACTCTCTCTTTCTACACACGCACAGACACACAAACACATACCCACACATACACACAGAGACACACATAGTCATACATACATACATGAATACACACGGACGCACACACACACACACACACACACACACACACACACACACATATATATTCATATATATATACATATATATATATATAAAAATATATATATATATATATATATATATATATATATATATATATATATATATAATTATATATATATATAAATATATATATAAAGGTAAATGTATATATACATATATATACAAATGTATATGTATATATATACATATATACATACATATATATATATATATATATATATATATATATATATACATATACATACATACATTCATATATTCATATGATCACATACATATAGTACAAATAAGCCAACACTCAGACCAGCCTCTTCCATCCCCAGTCCACGAGCAGCGCAAGTCCCGGACGCGAGAGGAACAAACCGAGCGAGGAATGAACACGTTCCAACTTCTCCTAATACGCAACGGATTGCGGAGTGGAAAGTCAAGAAACTGTATTTGATCTGCCAAGTGATAAAATTTCGCGAAGAATTGCATTTGTGTTGTGTTTAGCGCGTTGCGGGAATATTTCGCAAAAGTTTGAAAGGATTTCTCTTTTGCTGGATAATGGTAAGCTGTCGGAAATACTTACGGGGAACGAGGGAGAGGGAGTGATGGAGGGAATGAAGGGGGAAGGAGGGAAGGAGGGAGGAAGGGTGGAGAGAGGGAGGAGAGAGAGAAATTTATATCTGTCTATCTATCTTTCTATCTATCTATCTATCTATATTTGCACACAGTATATGTTAATGCATATACATACAAATATTTATATGTCTCTATCTATCTATCCATCTATATATAGTCATACATATACATACATATATATACATACACGTATATTCATGTATATATCTACATGCGTATACATACAAACACACACACACACACACACGCACACACACACACACACACACACACATATATATATATATATATATATATATATATATATATATATATATATATGTGTGTGTGTGTGTGTGTGTGTGTGTGTGTGTGTGTGTGTGTGTGTGTGTGTGTGTGTGTGTGTGTGTGTGTGTGCGTGTGTGTGCGTATTATCATCATTACCATTATATTAAGCCATATAAAGAGATTTATACCACCAAAGGTATCAGTGCAGGTCAAGATTGAGCTAAGAAAAAATGAAAAGATAGAGTCAGCTATTTCTGTAAGAAAAACATAGTAGTTGATCTTTTAAACTTACGAGTCAGAGAAGTTACAGTCTCTGATGGAATCTATTCCTAACCCTACATATGGCAGTAAAAAGCACCTAAAAAACTGACATTTAACCGATTGACTTCAAATATTGAATTGAGAGTCATAGGACTTCTAGTAACTCTTGTAGCATGATAAAAATTATAAAATATTGTGAATTATTGGTTACAATCTTGTATAAGACTGAATGTCCAATGTCCAAACTTAAAGATAAATTTAATGGAATGAAACGAACGATCAAGCAGTCCCAAGTGTGATTCTGCAGCAGATAACCGCACAGGAAAACAATACTCAAAATGAAGCAGAAAAAAAACATCGAGTAATGTTATCATTTTCATATTTTTTTGCACTTGCGAATGGTGATTAACTTGGATGAAATTGCCCAGGCCATTTCCTAATATGCAATTCAAATGTAAGCTTTGAATCAAAGGTTATACCCAAGAGCTTCAGATTATCCATTGAAGTGATTAAGACTCCATTAATCAGCAGACTTGGATGCTGAGGCAATTGCGTTCGAGACCAACTCACAATCATTTCCTTAGACTTAGTAGGATTTCATTTCATGAATTATCAGGTTTGTTGTGAGACTGTCTGCAACTATTTGTCTGGTTGCCGGAGAAGAAATATCAGCATAGAGAGAAGTATCATCAACATATGCCAATATCTTATTGCTAAGGCCATACCAAATATTACTTGTATATGAAATAAAGAACAACAAGTCAAAAACACTACCCTAGGGAACCCCAGAAGACAGGGGAATACGAACTAAAACTAATATCAACACGATTTTTAGCGTCCCCTAATCACTGAAGGCCTGGTGAGGACTGGGGGAAATGGTTAAATCGACATCCATAACTGTAATAGGATAAAAAGAAAGTAAGAAATAAATAAATAAAAAGGAAGGAAAACAAGAAATGGAGAACTGTGCCTTCCTACAATAGAGAGGTAGCTAAATTACTCATCCGTCTTTCCTATAACATCAGAAATACCTAGAGCCTTATGACATGAACGCTCATACGCTTATTGAGGACAGACAATAACCGATGGTGCTCAAGTGAGAATAATTACGGGGGGCATTTCCTCCATAACCAACTCGCTCATTTACTCACAGAACGCTGACAGGCAAGGTATGGTAAGATATACCGCTCAGAACAGAAAAAAAACTACACTATTTGTGTACACGAGCACAGTAACGTGTACACAAAAAAGAAAATGAAAACCGCCACAGTGAGAATTGAACATAGATGTAACGTTTCGAAATCTTCACGAGTTCCTCTTCAGACAAATGATAAACTGAAAGGGATCATTGCCTTTTTTTCCAATTTTTAATGTTTAATTTCCATATATTTAAATGTACTCACTCACATACACATATGTAATGATTTATTTACATACATAAGTGTATACATATATATAAAGATCTAAATAAGTAGATAAATATGAATATATATATATATATATATATATATATATATATATATATATATATATATATATATATATATATATATATATATATATATATATATATATGTATATATATGTATAATATATATATATATATATATATATATGTATGTATATATATAAATTTATGTATATACATATATATGAACAGATTAAGAAGAATATCACCAAGCACGCCACCCCTGCCTCCATCCCCACCCCTACCAAAAAAAAGAAAATGTATATACCTATTCATGCATATATATATATGTATATATATATATATATATATATATATATATATAATATATATATGATATATATATATACACACACACACACACACACACACACACACACACACACACACACACACACATATATATATATATATATATATATATATATATATATATATATATATATATATATATGTATATATATATATATATATATATATATATATATATATATATATATATATATATATATATATATATATATATATATATATATATATATATATATATATATATATATATATATATATATATATATATATATATATATATATGTATATATATTTATATATATACACAAAATGATTCCCACAGCCTCTGATTTAACCAGCTGTTTATTTCTCCTCCGGGAGCCGAGTCCCAGAAGAGCGGAGTATCTTTCTCCCAACCTAATTAAGATATTTTCGTGACCCCGTTCAACATCTTCTTCCAAAGCGGACATTCTCGAGACGCCCAAGCAGAAAATATTCGGTCATTTTGCATTCCGCTCTGACTGAAGGGATGGAAGTTTGCAACGAAACCCTCTTCTGGGTCGCATTGCAAGGGGGCGTGTCTCGCGGAAGAGCTGTTATTCCCCGCCCGTGCGAACAGCGTCGACTTGTCTCGCATCTCGCTGGCTGGCGGATCGAGGGCGGAAGGAAGTCTGCTTTCCTGTTATTGATCTGAACTTTGTTGAATACAGGCGGTGAGTTTTTAAAAGGCGGTACAGGAAGAAGAAGAAGAAGAGGAAGGAGAAGAAGTGGGAGGAGGAGGAGGAGGAAAAGAAGAAGAAAAAGAAGGAAAAGAGGAAGGAGAAGTAAGAGGAGGAGGGAAAGAAGAAGAAAAAGAAGAGGAAGAAGTAGGAGAAGGAGGAAAAGAAGAAAAGGAAGAGGAAGGAGAAGTAGGAGGAGAAGGAAAAGAAGAAGAAAAAGAAAATGAATAGGAAGAAGAAGTTGGAGGGAGAGGAAAGAAAGAAGAAAAAGAAGAGGAAGGAGAAGTAGGAGGAGAAGGAAAAGAAGAAAAAGAATAGGAAGAAGAAGAAAAAGAAGAAGGAAAGAAAAAGTAGTAGATTAAGAATAAGATAAGAATATGAGACTTCTTGCTGGTTTAGATATTGATTCTTTTTTTTCAAAGGCCATCATTTCTCTTTCTCGATGGTATTGATTTGACTCAAATTCTCATCACTTTCCCAAAGTCAATCCTTTGTCTATCTATTTCTCGGTAAAATCATCATTAATACCAATACCACATTCTTCTTTTATTCATCTACCTATTTTTTTTATGAAGATAATACAAAACAAAACACACTCAACCAACACAGAAATAAACAACCATATGTGACGTAATCTGAAGTGACTTCCCCCCCCCCTCCCCCCTCCCCCGAATTCTTGGAAGACAAACGCACATCTTTTCTCCCTTTATCTCTCTGTTCCTCCCTTCTCCTGACCTTCCACGAACGAGGGGAGAAAGAGGGGAGAGGAATAATTGGATTGGTGAACACGTGACCTGAACGAACAAGCACTCCAAGAGGCTGCACTTCAGAGACACCAAATGGCACTACTAGTATGTGGGTCTGATAGGTTTATTGCTGTTGTTGTTATTATTATTATTGTTGTTATTATGGTTATTTCATTATCACTAGTATTGTTATTATTATTATCATTATCATTACTACTACTGGTATTATTATAAACATTGGTTATATTATTATTATTATTATCATTATTATCATTATTATTATTAT
>NC_091570.1:20854990-20857490 GCF_042767895.1 Penaeus vannamei
CTGAATGCAGTTCATTTCATTACTCATTCGAGCTTAATCCTGTTGTGCTTGTATCACCAGCCTTCAAAGACATTGCATGTGCAATACATACACGGCAACATCTTTCCTTCTACCATGCAACGTTGCAATCTAGTTCTCTAATTATTTGTTCATTTTTAGGTGCGTTGGATATACACACATATCCAACTAAGGAAGGAATGTGGAGGAAATAATGGAGGAACTTGACGAAGAAAAATCTTGATTAATCTTTCTGGTTATTTATGTAATTCATCTTCAATATTCCAGGACAAGTTTGATAAGTATTGAATAACTTTGCTTATAAGCTCTTCGTCAATTATAAAATTCCTTATAATTTTTTGTCTCTTTTATATCAGGTCATTGTCTTTGGAAAATCAATACTGAACTAAACAAGAGGATAATGTACGTAGATAGCGAACGAAGCATAGACATGTGATTAATGAAGCTGTATAAACAAGTTCCATCACACTGATTAATCTAAGAACTTGGAACTTTTCTGAAAATATTCTTTTTTCTTTCATTATGTCTTGATCGAGAAATTCCTCCTCGACTTCGAAAATAGAGGAGTGTTTTTACTCTCCTTTGGTGGGGGATGGGGGGGGGGGTTGCAGGGTAAATCACTAATGAAAGAGGAAGTAAATAAGAGCATATTTGTAAACAGGTTCACGTACATGCACTCGCACATACATGTAAACAAACAAACACATACACACACGCACACAAAAACACTCAATCTAATACACGTACATGTATGCACTATCGTATATAAACTTACATAATAATTTGGATTTGTAGTGGTATATACTTTCTTTTTTTAATTCTTTTTTTGTTTATCTTTTCCGTGTGTGTGCTTGTGAGACAGGATTCGAGACATGTCTTACAAGATTTTTCCCGTGACTGTATCCAACTTCTGTTCCAGACTGTCAAAATTACTTATGTTTAGGAAATGAAAATCTCTCTCTCTCTCTCTCACACACACACTCACGCACACGCACACATGTAATGCAACATGATATCGCCTTCATAAAAAGCAGGAGAGAAAAAAATGTGTATTCACATATGTTTATCCAAATATGACAATCACTTACATACACACGGCTTTACTCACTTACATACACATGAAAAGCATTCCACCAGAAATGCTGAATGCTAAATTGTATTTTTCGCATATACAACTCTAGGCGCCCACAAGAAATATCAAAAGTTGCACTGAATTTTTCACATACACACCTCTAGACATCCACAAGAAATGCTAAATGCTCTATTGTATTTTCCATATAGATACAAGAACTGTTAAATGCTGCATTGTATTTTTCTCTAGGCGCCCTCAAGAGACGCAAAATATTTTATTGCATTTTCCACATAAATACAAGAGTTGTTAAATGCTGCATTGTATTTTTCTCTCGGCGTCCACAAGAAGGGCTCAATGCTCACCTGTATGAACATCGAACTAGCTATTGTTACCTCGGACAATGAAGGGTGTGCTTCGCCGGTCCCCCTCCACCCTACATGGGAACACGTGTTATTAAGGCTTATATTTAGAGCTTCATTAAAGGTGGAGTCGCCCTTAACGACCGGTTATTAACACTGAGCAAGGGATTATCGTTACGTGGAGGTTACCTGGGTGTTGAGGCTGATTACTGTGATTACCTGGAGGTGTGTGTGTGTGTGTGTGTGTGTGTGTGTGTGTGTGTGTGTGTGTGTGTGTGTGTGTGTGTGTGTGTGTGTGTGTGTGTGTGTGTGTGTTTCTTTGTTCATGTGTATGTAAATGTTGAAGGAACATACAGAGCTATATGAATACTAATATAAATCAAAATGAAAGCACTGCCCCGGTAGAAATGTAGGGTGTGTACACAATGCTGAATTTGGGTTTGTGTTCATACATGAATATATACATACGTACAGTTTTTCTGTGTGCACACATTAATAGTTTGTATTGTCCCTTATATCTATCTATCTGTCTATCTATCTATCTATCTATCTATCTATCTATCTATCTATCTATCTATCTATCTATCTATCTATCTATCTATCTATCTATCTATCTATCTATCTATCTATCTATCTATCTATCTATTAATATACACACACACTCACACGTCTATAAACACGTGTATATAACTGTATGAAAGTATGACAAGTACCCTCCAGACGCTGCACGGCCGCTAACCGCATTCCCTCCTCCCAAAGGCCACACACGACGCGCCGCTGTATTACATTTAATCTTCGCCGCGTCTGCGTCGCCTTCAGCCCTGAGGGACGCGGAGGAATAGGCCTGCAAGGACCTCGAGAGTGAAATTGCTCATTAGACTCGCCGGGGCAGCTAAGCCTTTGTAATTACGGCGGTGTGGCGGCCGCGGGGGACAGCGATAGCCGATGGGTTTGCGCTGTCGCTTTTCTCTGTTGGTTTTGTCTTCTCTGTTCGTTTTTTGTCTCTTCTGTGTGTCGGGTTCTTCCGGGCTCTCTTCTTTTTTTCCTTGTT
>NC_091570.1:20864990-20867490 GCF_042767895.1 Penaeus vannamei
TTTCTCATGCTTCTGCTGTTACTGCTACTACTACTACTACTATATCTACTTTTCCTACTCTACTATTAGTACTTCTACTGCTGCTACTACCTACCCGATTCTCCTACTTCTTCTATGAGTACTTCTACTACTGCTACTGCTTATCTGCCTCTCCTATTTCTACCGTGACTACTTCTACTTCTACTACTATACCTATTTCTCCTACTTCTACCATTAATAACTCTATTACTTCTACCACATGAACATAAAAGCATGAATAACCACATGAAGTCATAAAGTCTTTAGGGAATCCCCCCCCCCTCCCCGGCCCTCTCCTCCCAGCCAAACTCAGTCCAAATCTACAGGATGATCATCTCAGCCGTTCACAGCATCCCTAGATCACCCGATATTGCAAGAGGATAAACTGTTTACCATGTGAAGTGCCCAGAGTGTCCTCTCCCTCTCTCTGGCTCTCTATCCCTCCGTTTCTCTGTGTCTCACCATTTTTCCCGTCTCTCCACCCATTCGTCTGATACGTTTTTGTTTATTTTGTGTATATATGTTGTTGTTTTTTCTTGATCTCGGGTTGCCTTATTGTGGTTGGAGTTTTATCCTATTACTTTTTTCTCTGTCTTATTTTTCATTGTTTCTCCCCCCTTCTCTCTCTCACTCTTTCTCTCTCCCTTCCGCTCTACCCTACTCTTTCTTGCCCTCTCCCTCTCTATATACCTCTATTCATATATCACAAGGCAACTTTAGTGACCATGCATATGCTCAAGGAATAGTGGCGTTGATGTGACATTTTTCATCAACGCTGCTTTATGCATATCCGTTTGATTATGAACCACAATGAACAGCAATACCAGCAATGTATATGTATATATATATATTTTTTTTTCTGCGTACCGTATATCGGAAAGAGATTGCATTTCCGACTATGTAACAAGAAAATGGAAAACCGTATTGCATCAAAGGGGAATAGAAAATAAACGCATCGAGGACTGAATATAACAGAATCCCCCTCCCCCCCCCCAAAAAAAAAAAGAGAAGGAAGAAATACATAAAAAAGAAGATTCTTTTTTTTTACCCCGTACTTGTGCCGAAATCAATGTCACTTGAGCCAAGAATATTACCCCGAGTCTCAAATACCCGTTAATTCCCACCAAACTTTTAATTGGTCTAGAAATGTACGAGCTGCCATCAAATATCTTTTTCTTTTCTTTTTTCTTAAATTTATAGATGCACATATACATATTTTTTCTATATCTTATTCAATATTTACGTTGCTATTATTCTTTAGGGGGAGAGTCCAATACGATCGGTTTCTAGCACTCCTCACGTGTTGCAATCAGCTGCAAAGTCGCGTGTTCTGTTTCCTGTGTTGCAGGAGCCATGACATATGATAGGTTGTGACGAAGGGTAGAAGAAGGGAGAAGGAAAGAAAGAATGAGATAGAGATAGCTAGATGGATAGATAGATAGATAGATAGATAGATAGATAGATAGATAGATAGATAGATAGATAGATAGATAGATAGATAGATAGATAGATAGATAGATAGGTAGATAGATAGATAGACAGACAGACAGACAGACAGACAGACAGACAGATAGATCGGTAGATAGATAGATAGATAGAAAGATAGATAGATAGATAGATAGATCGATAGATCGATAGATCGATAGATAGATAGAAAGATAGATAGGAAGATGAATAGATAGATAGATAGATAGATAGATAGATAGATAGATAGATAGATAAATAGACAGACAGATAGATAGATAGATAGATAGAGAGAGACAGACAAACAGACAGACAGACAGAAAGATAGAGAAAGTGAGAAAGAGATAGAGAGAGAAAAGAGAGAAACAAAACAAGTCAGAAAGACGCGAAAAACAGAACCAGCAAAGCCAAACAAACAAACAAACTAATTACGAACTAAAAGAGAGAGAAAGGAGAGAATAAAAGGAACATTCCAAGACGCAAAAAGATATACAATCGAGATAAGAATGCCAGGGAAAATCCCCGCCGATCCCGCCCGGAATGGGACTTCTTGGACCACGCTTAAAGAGGGTCGCAGGGTCGGTAGGGAAAGAATAGGGGAAAAGGAGAGAAGTGCAGGGGAACTGAAGGTGGGAATAGGGGAAGAAAGAGAGATGAGTAGGGGAAAAAGAGAAGTGCAGGGGAATTGAATTGAGCTGTTAATTGAAGGTGCGAATAGGGGAAAAAGAGAGAAGTGCAGGGGAACTGAAGGTGGGAATAGGGGAAGAAAGAGAAGTGAATAAGGGAAAAAGAGAGAAGAGTAGGGGAGTTGAAGGTGGGAAAAGGGGAAAAAAGAGAGAAGAGGGTCGCAGATCGGAAGCAGGAAAGCAAGAAATAAAATAAAACCTAAAGATTAGTGCAATAAGACTTTTTGAAAAGATGGGAATCATTTTTGGGTCAAAGATCAAGTAAAGATGAGTAGGCAAAAAATCACAGTCATTCAAATAGTATCAAAATGGCGTAAACAAAAAATCCGATA
>NC_091570.1:20882490-20887490 GCF_042767895.1 Penaeus vannamei
GATCTTATTATTGTTGTTGTTGTTATGATAATTGATATTATTTATATCAATATTATTACTATTATTATTATCATTATCATCATTGTTATTATTATTGTCATTCTCCTTCTCCTTATCAGATGGATACAAATTAATGCACATACACACACACACGCGAGCGCGCGCCCACACACACACACACACACACACACACACACACACACACACACACACACACACACACGCACACACACACGCACAGACACACACACACACACACACACACACACACACAGATATTCACACACATTTATACGCATATATACATACACATACTTATATATTATAGATTTTATATTCATCTATTCACTCATTTCCAAATACATACATATACAAGCACACCCATATATCGCGTGAATGTGTATTCTCATGTGTGTAATTTGCTGTGTGTGTGTGTGCGGTTTGGGAAGAATCCGAACCTTGAGGTAGTCCTCCAGGAGTCTTGAGATCACCTTTGGGAGATCTTACGCGTCTTTGGAGGTCGAGGCTGAGGCACTAATAGCATTTGGTCTTGTGATTTTCTCTTTTTTTTTTTTTTGGGGGGGGGGGCGGCTCTGAGGATCGGCTTGTTCTGGGAGGGTTTGCCTTTTTCTGTCTTCTCTTTTTTCTCTCTCTCTTTCTTTCGTGTTTTTTTATGGTTTGTTGTTATATCTTTTTTTCTGTGGCTTTCTTTCTCTCATTTTTTTTCTTTCTCTCGCTTTGTCTCTCTTTGTATCTTTCTCTGTCCCTGTCTGTATGTCTGTCTAGATCTCTCTCTCGCTCCCCCTCTCACCCTTTCTCTATCTCTGCCTTCCTGCCTACTTCTCTTTCTGTCTGCCTCTATCCTTCTTTCTTCCCCACTTTCTACCTCTCTTCCTCCCTTCCTTGGCCTCTCTCTCTCTACTTCACCCTTCCTCACCCTCTCCCTCCCCACCCTCTTTTTATCCTCTCCTTCCCTCCCTTTCGTATCCTCTCCCTTCCCCTCCCTTTCACACCCTTTCCCTCTTTCCCTCCCTTTCTTATCCTTTCCCTCCCTTCTCCACCCATCCCTCCTCCCTCCCTCTCTCTCATTACCTACAGCGGAACATATCTCCAACTGACCTTTCGTGACCTTTTCATGACCTCATCTCACCCTCCCACTTAAAGAAGCGCGAGGGTTTTTAAAACCAAGAGATCCCTTTTTTTCTGCGTTTTTTTCTTCTTTCTTCTTATTTTTTCATATCATAACTATCATTCTTTTTCTTTTTTTCTTCTTATTCTACCTCTTTTTCTTCTTTATCTACCTTTTTTCTTCTTCGTCTTCCTTTTCTTTCCTTTTTCTTTTCCATCTCATTTTCTTTTTCTTTCTTTTCCTTCTCATTTCCTTTTTCTTTTTCTTTTCTTTTTTTCTCCCTCTGCTTCGTTTTCTTTTCTTCTTCTTCTCTTTCTTCTTCCTCTAATCATGAAAGTTTGTTGTACATTTCCTGTTCCTAAGAAATGGTTTTATTTTGATTTTGACACAAAAGGCCCTGTTTTACATTTTCTTTATTTTTCATTATTACTTATTTCTATTCTTGTGATGATGATGGTTGTTGTCATCCTTAGTATCCATATTTTCGGTTTGTTATGCTTTTTTGGTTATTATATATATTTTCTATTATTATTTTTAGAATATTCAAATTGTGCGCTTATTTTTCCGCCCTTTTTTATCATCCACAATCTTATGTACCTTCTCCTTTATCACATTTTCCTTCTCTTTTTTCTTTTACTCCTTCCTTCTCTGTTTCCCCATCTTGTGAACTTATTATATCATTTACTCTCTCTCTCTCTCTCTCTCCCTCTTCCTCTCTCGTATTTTCTTTCTTTTTCTCTCTCTCTTTCTCGCTCTCTTCTTTCCATTCTCCCTCCCCCTCCCCTACCCCTACCCCCCTCTCTCCCTCTCTCTTTCTCCCTCTCTATTAACCCATCATCAATAAAACACATCTTACCTTTATATATATATATATATATATATATATATATATATATATATATATATATATATATATATATATATATACATTTATATGTATATATATATATATATATATATATATATATATATATATATAGATAGATAGATAGATAGATAGAGATATAGCTATATAGATATATAGATATATTTTTTCTAATTTGTTTATTTATTCATCTATTTGTTTATCATTTATGTATCTATTTATTCATTTTTATTTTCTGTGTGTGGAGGCTGTGTGGAGTGTGTGTGTTTGTGTGTTTGGGCGGTTTCGTTGTTTGTCTGCCTGACTGTCTTTCTTTCTCTCTCTGTCTCTCTGCCTCTCTGTCTCTCTCTGTCTTTCTCTCTCACTTTCTCTGTCTTTGTCTCTTGCTCTGTCTCTGTCTCTCTCTCTCTCTCTCTGTCGTATATATATATATATATATATATATATATATATATATATATATATATTTTTTTTTTTTTTTTTTTTTTTTTTTTTTCTCTCTCTCTCTCTCTCTCTCTCTCTTACTCACTCTTCCTCCCTCTCGCTCTCTCCATTTGTCTATATATCTCTCTGTCGTAGACACACTCAAACAATCTCTCTCTCACGCACACACATCCACACATACCTCTCTCTCAATTACTCTCACCCTGTCTTGCAACCCTCTCTCTCGCATGCAACCTACTTTTCCTTTGTTCTTCATTATGATTTCTTTCACCATTTCAATCACTTTGTCTTTCGCTCACTCTTTCCGCTTGCCTCTGTCTCAAAACTTTCATCCCTTGCATATTCCTCTTTCTCTCTCTCTCTGATTCCCTTCATTCTTATCTCTCTTCCTCCCCTCTTCCCTCTTCGCTCTTTTTTTATTTTTTTCCACTCGTCACGTCATCGATGCTGAGTTGGGGAGGCGGGTGTATCGCCCCGAGGTGCGGGTATAATGAACAGAAAAGTGGATATGATACCACGTCAAGCGGGTATGATACCTCGACAAGCGGTTATGATACCTCGACAAGCGGTTATGATACCTCGACAAGCGGGTATGATACCACGACAAGCGGGTATGATACCACGTCAAGCGGGTATGATGCCACGACAAGCGGGTATGATGCCACGACAAGCGGGTATGATGCCACAACAAGCGGGTATGATACCACGACAAGCGGGTATGATACCACGACAAGCGGGTATGATACCACGACAAGCGGGTATGATACCACGACAAGCGGGTATGATACCACGACAAGCGGGTATGATACCACGACAAGCGGGTATGATACCACGACAAGCGGGTATGATACCACGACAAGCGGGTATGATACCACGACAAGCGGGTATGATACCACGACAAGCGGGTATGATACCACGACAAGCGGGTATGATACCACGACAAGCGGGTATGATACCACGACAAGCGGGTATGATACCACGACAAGCGGATATGATACCACGACAAGCGGGTATGATACCACGACAAGCGGGTATGATACCACGACAAGCGGGTATGATACCACGACAAGCGGGTATGATACCACGACAAGCGGGTATGATACCACGACAAGCGGGTATGATACCACGACAAGCGGGTATGATACCACGACAAGCGGGTATGATACCACGACAAGCGGGTATGATACCACGACAAGCGGGTATGATACCACGACAAGCGGGTATGATACCACGACAAGCGGGTATGATACCACGACAAGCGGGTATGATACCACGACAAGCGGGTATGATACCACGACAAGCGGGTATGATACCACGACAAGCGGGTATGATACCACGACAAGCGGGTATGATACCACGACAAGCGGGTATGATACCACGACAAGCGGGTATGATACCACGACAAGCGGGTATGATACCACGACAAGCGGGTATGATACCACGACAAGCGGGTATGATGCCACGACAAGCGGGTATGATACCACGACAAGCGGGTATGATACCACGACAAGCGGGTATGATACCACGACAAGCGGGTATGATACCACGACAAGCGGGTATGATGCCACGACAAGCGGGTACGATGCCACGACAAGCGGGTATGATACCACGACAAGCGGGTATGATACCACGACAAGCGAGTATGATACCACGACAAGCGGGTATGATACCACGACAAGCGGGTATGATACCACGACAAGCGGGTATGATACCACGACAAGCGGGTATGATACCACGACAAGCGGGTATGATACCACGACAAGCGGGTATGATACCACAACAAGCGGGTATGATACCACAACAAGCGGGTATGATACCACGACAAGCGGGTATGATACCACGACAAGCGGGTATGATACCACGACAAGCGGGTATGATACCACGACAAGCGGGTATGATACCACGACAAGCGGGTATGATACCACGACAAGCGGGTATGATACCACGACAAGCGGGTATGATGCCACGACAAGCGGGTATGATACCACGACAAGCGGGTATGATACCACGACAAGCGGGTATGATACCACGACAAGCGGATATGATACCACGACAAGCGGGTATGATACCACGACAAGCGGGTATGATACCACGACAAGCGGGTATGATACCACGACAAGCGGGTATGATACCACGACAAGCGGGTATGATACCACGACAAGCGGGTATGATACCACGACAAGCGGGTATGATACCACGACAAGCGGGTATGATACCACGACAAGCGGGTATGATACCACGACAAGCGGGTATGATACCACGACAAGCGGGTACGATGCCACGACAAGCGGGTACGATGCCACGACAAGCGGGTACGATACCACGACAAGCGGGTATGATACCACGACAAGCGGGTATGATACCACGACAAGCGAGTATGATACCACGACAAGCGGGTATGATACCACGACAAGCGGGTATGATACCACGACAAGCGGGTATGATACCACGACAAGCGGGTATGATACCACGAAAGCGGGTATGATACCACGACAAGCGGGTATGATACCACGACAAGCGGGTATGATACCACGACAAGCGGGTATGATACCACGAAAAGAG
>NC_091570.1:20929990-20932490 GCF_042767895.1 Penaeus vannamei
GGGGAAGGCGGGGAGAGGGAGAGGGAGAGGGAGAGGGGGAGGGAGAGGGAGAAGGAGAGGAGGGGGAGGCAAGGGAGAGGGAGAGGGAGAGGGAAAGGGAGAGGAGGGGAAGGCGAGGGAGAGGGAGAGGAGGGGAAGGCGAGGGAGAGAGTGAGGGAGATGAGGGAAGGCGAGAGAGAAGGAGAGGAGGGAAAGGCGAGGGAGAGGAGAGAGAAGGAGAGGAGGTAGAGGAGAGAAGGTGAGGGAGAGGGAAAGGGAGAGGGGGAGGGAGAGGGGGAAGGCGAGGGAGAGGGAGAGGGAAAGGGAGAGGAGAGGGAGAGGGAGAGGGGGGGAAGGCGAGGGAGAGGAGAGGGAGAGGAGGGGAAGGCGAGAGAGAGAGTGAGGGAGATGAGGGGAAGGCGAGGGAGAGGGAGAGGAGGGAAAGGCGAGGGAGAGGGAGAGAGAAGGAGAGGAGGGAGAGAGGGGAAGGTGAGGGAGAGGGAAAGGGAGAGCGGGGGAGGGAGAGGAGGGGGAAGGCGAGGGAGAGGGAGAGGAAAGAGGGGAAGGCGAGGGAGAGGGAGAAGGAAAGGAGGGGAAGGCGAGGGGAGAGGGAGAGGGAAAGGGAGGTGAAGGAGATGAGGTGAAGGTGAAGGAGAGGAGGAGAAGGTGAGGGAGAGGGAGAAGGAGAGGAGGTGAGGGCGAGGGAGAGAGTGAAGGAGAGAAGGGGAAGGTGACGCAGAGGGAGAGGAGGGGAAGGTGACGGAGAGAGTGAAGGAGGGGAAGGTGAAGATGAAGGTAAATGAGAGGAAGAGGTAGAGGGGGAGTGAGTGAATGAGAGAGAGAGAGAGAGAGAGAGAGAGAGAGAGAGAGAGAGAGAGAGAGAGAGAGAGAGAGAGAGAGAGAGAGAGAAGAGAGAGAGAGAGAGAGAGAGAGAGAGAGAGAGAGAGAGAGAGAGAGAGAGAGGGAGAGAGAGAGAGAGAGAGGGAAAGAGAGAGAGAGAGAGAGAGAGAGAGAGAGAGAGAGAGAGAGAGAGAGAGAGAGAGAGGAGAGAAGGAGGGGAAATAGAAGGAAAAAAAGAGAAAGAAATAGAGAGAGGGAAGGGACATTTACCATTACTGCTATTATCACCATGATCGTCGCTATTATTGTTGTTGTCGTTATTATCGTCATGATAATGGCAATGCTGATAATGATGATAAGAACAATGGTGATAATGATAATGGTATTACCAATTATAATAAGAACAATGATGAAATGACAATTAGAAACACTCAGAGAGCGCATACCTCTGCTAAAGCAATAGAGTCACTGATGCAAGTTATTCACGCTTGAAGAATTGCATTAAAATCAGGTACACAGGTGACGTCCGTAAACATAACCTTTTTGGTGGAGGTGATAAAGGTAATGATGATAATAACTGTTACTGCAATAATTCAAAAAAATCCTGGATCCGGATCATGTCACTGATCACCACCAAAATTGAATGGAATCTAAGTTAAGCGAAGACACAACTCTGGTAAAGATTCATAAAAATCTCTTCATAACCTTTTGAGTTGCATTTGCAATAGGGGTAACTTAGACAATCATTAAAAGCTTTCTGGATCCGGAATGCGCCAAAATTTAACTGAATCTAAGATAGGCTACGATACACATAAAAAAGAAAAAAATGTTCACAACTTTTTAAAGTATTACCAACGAACAAACAAACTAACCAACGTGACCAAAAACATAACCTCCTTGGCGGACGTAATAATGATAATGCTAATAATAATAGTACTGATACTATTGATACTGATATTGATAATGATAATCATAATGATGATTTTCATTACCATAATTACTATTACTATTATTACTATTCTTTTCAGCCGCAAAGGAGGTTATATTTTTGTTAGCGTTGGTTAGTTTGTTGGTTGGTTAGCAGGATAACCCAAAAAATTATGACCAGATTTTTGTGGATTTCCCACTGTGCCTTAGCCCAACTTATTTGCCATTAAATCTTGGTGGTGATTGTGATGGGGATTCAGGAATTCTTTAAAAGATTACTTAACATTGCGAGGGAGTGAAACACGGGGTCACCAGTGTACTCGAGAAAGATGTCATTTTAACGTAATTCTTCAAGAATTGTCTTTGCATCAGACTCTATTGCCTTGGCGGAGGTATGCGCTCTCTGAGTGCTTCTAGTTATTATTGTAATTACTAATCTTATTACTAATGTTATTATTATATTGTTACCATTTTTACTATTATCATTATCATGGTTGCTATTATTAGTATAATCATTATCAGTATTATTATTTTTATCGTCATTAATATCATTATTATCATAATTATTATCACTATGATTATTATAATTATCATCATTAATATTATCATTATCACTAGTATTATTATCATTATCATCAGTATTTTATTATCATGATTATTATTATTATCATCATTATTACTATTGGTATTTTCATTATCCTTATCACCATAATCAACATAAGTGTCATATTCATTATAATAATAATAAGAAAAA
>NC_091570.1:20942490-20944990 GCF_042767895.1 Penaeus vannamei
GAGAGGAGAGATGGGGAGAGAGGAGGGAAAGAGGGGAGAGAGGGGAGAGAAGGGGAGAGAAAGAGAGAGAGGAGGGAAAGAGGTGATTGAGGGGGGAGAGAGGGGGAGTGATGGAGAGAGAGAGGAGAGGGGGAGTGAGTGAGAGAGAGAGAGAGAGATGAGAGAAAGAGGGGATTGAGGGGAGGGAGGAGAGAGTGAGGGAAGAGAGGGAAGAGGGGAAAGAGGGGAAGAAGGGGTGTGGAGGAGTGAGGAGGGAATGGATAAATAGCTGACAAAGGGAGAAAAGAGATGAGAGAGAGGCGAATGAAGAGAGAGGGGGAAAAGGGAAAAGTAGGGAGAGAGGAGTTAGGAGGAGAGAGAAAGCAGATAAAGACCAAGGGGAAATAGGGAGAAAAAAAGAAGAGAGGAATAAAAGAGAAACGGAGAAAAGGGAGAGGAAAGGAGAGGAGAGGAGAGGGAAGTGACGGGAGAGGGGCCTTTGGATAAGGGAGGGGAAAGAAAAAACGGACGAGAATAAGGACAAAGAAAGAGGGAGAATAAAGGTGAAGTCCAAAGCGAAGGAAGGAGCCGTTATTGGAAAGATCTGAGGAAGAGAAAACAGGAAAAAATAGAAATCCAGAACTATAATAGACGGTTAAGATATCAAGAAAAAAGAAAGGAGAAGAAAAAAAAAGATAGATAAATAAAATGACCAGATAAAAACCTCATGGAGAGAAAACAGAAATGAAAGAGAAAACGGGAACAGAAAACGGAGGGATAAAGAAAACGAAAAGAGGAAACGAGACAAACTAAACAATTTCTGAAATTAACGTTGAAAGTAGAAGTTAGCTGAAGTTAGAAGGTGAACTTGAATTAAAGATGAGGACTGAAGGAAAAAGTAAAAACCGCTCGCTTTATATTTCCGTTCTTATGTGCTTTTTTTATTGTTTTATCTATAGTTTCGGCTTTTTAATTTTTATTTATTTATTTATAGGTTTCCAGCCTTAAGTTTATGCTGATGGGTTTCTTTATATGTTTATTTTTGTGCTTTGTATGTTTGTTTTGTTTATTCCTTTGTTTATGTTCTTGTTTAAATGCATATAAAATGTATATACGTTTGTTTTACTGGTTGATTAATTGACATTGATTTATTTCACAAACGATATGGATGCAGATAAGAAAGAAAGGAAAGACGGGGAAAAGAGAGAGAAACATTGAAATAGGAAATGGCTATTATGAAGATAATGTACGACAGAACTAAAGGGAAAGTTGAAGAAGAAATGACAGAGAATACGTAGACCCCCCCCACCCCCACACACACACACACACACACACACACACACACACACACACACACACACACACACACACACACACACACACACACACACACACACACACACACACATACACACATACACACATACACACGCACACGCACACACGCACATGCATACGTACATACATGCATATATACATACATGCATATATACATACAAACATACATGCATATATATATACATACCTACATACATGCAACATGCAAACATACATACAGACAGACAGATAGACACATACATACATGCATGCACACAGACAGACAGATAGACACATACATCCATACTGACGTACAGACACACAGACAGACAGATAGGTAGACAGATAGATAAGAGAGAGAGAGAGAGAGAGAGAGAGAGAGAGAGAGAGGGAGAGAGAGAGAGAGAGAGAGAGAGAGAGAGAGAGAGAGAGAGAGAGAGAGAGAGGAAGAGAGAGAGAGACATATGAAGAGACACATACACTGAGACAGACAGATAGACAGACGGAGAGACACATAAATCAAGACAGACAGACAGAAACACAACTACGAAATTCTGGGATATAATTTCGCCCCCTCTTGCGATACGCCATAACATTTTTTATATAGCTGACAAATAAGCGTAAATTCCAGAGTTACGTAGCGTACAGAGAAATCCCAGCCTCGCTCTGTTGTTATTTTCCTATCTGCTTATTATCCTCCTTTGTCATCGCCTCCTCCCTTTCCCCTCTCTCCCATTTCCCCTTCTCTCTTTTTTCTATCACCTCTCTTTCTCTTTTTTTTCTCTCTCTTTATCCTGCTTTTCTTTCTTCTTCTCTTCTGTTTCGCTTTCTTCCCTCATTTCTACTCTTTCCATTCTCTTTCTTATCTCTTTCTCCTTCTCTTATTTTCTCCTCTGGCTTATCTTTTCCGTTACTAAATCCTCTCTCTTCCTTTGATCCCTATTCTCCCTTCCCCCTCCCTTTACCTTCACCTCTCTCTCTCTCTCCCTCCCTTCCTCCTCTTCTCTCTCTTCAGCCTCCCTTCACCCTCCCTCTACCTCTTTTCCTCCTTCCCTTCTCCCCTTCCTTCCCTCCCTCCCTCCCCATCCTCCCTTCCCCCTTCCCTCTCTCTCTCCCTTCCTTCCTTCTCCCTTCCCTCATCCCCATCCTCCCTTCCCCCTTCCCCTCTCTCTCTACCTCCTTTCCTCCTTCCCTCCTCCCCTCC
>NC_091570.1:20962490-20967490 GCF_042767895.1 Penaeus vannamei
ACACAGATCATCAAAGTACCTTAATTATTTTCTTAATGTCTGAAGAATTACAACTGGTTCTCATTCTTCATTTACTTTTTATTACTCAAAAGATTTCTTTAAGTTTCTATTAGAGCACAGAAATTTCAACTTATTTATTCAACAAAATATTAATTAAATAGTTCATGCATGTATCATTCACAAAAATCATAAGTCATTAAGTATTTCATTCAATTGGCAGTAAGGTTGTGGAAGATATAATACACTAAATAATTCAGATGTATTATCAGAAAAACATCAGAAAATACACAACTCTGGCAAAAGCCAACAAGAATTGTTATTATTAATATTCATGTTATGATATTCACTGAGTTAAACAAATACTATGCCATACCATTAAGCGGATGCCTTAGATTATAAGTGTGAGAAAAAAACAAGGAATCATCACTGATCGTAGAAGAACTTCTTGCTTCTAACAAGAAAACAAAACAGTACTCTGGGCATCACCAAACACCGAACCACATTAGTTCACAAATTTAATAATCTTATACGGATTTCTTATATATCTGCATTTGTATATACCCTTGTATAATCTTATTGGAACAATTTCAACTTCAAACAACATTAAACTTAAAGAGTAAATCATAATAAAAGTAAATACCACAAGACCGTGCGTCTCACCTTCACCAATATCCCAGTTCGAGTCCGCCGGGTCAACACTATTTACACCTGACGTCTCTTATCTCATTATCAAAAAATATAGTTTTAAACTCATCCGAGATCGCCAGAATTACCAATAATTATTAATTCACATTATGAAAAATAAAATAAGCACATCTATTACCTTTCTCACAAAATACTACTACAAATGCAAGATCCACATTAATTAACAGATTCAAAAAAATAATGTTTCCTTTAATATGAACTTCCTTATAAGCTACTTTACTTAACAATATATATATATATATATATATATATATATATATATATATATATATATATATATATATATATAGAGAGAGAGAGAGAGAGAGGGAGAGGAGAGAGAGAGAAAGGAAGGGAGATTAAGAGGAGAAAGAAAAAGAAGAAGGAATAAAAAGAAGAAAGAAAAAAAGAAAGTGAGAGTAAAAGAGAAAGAGAAAGCAAAAGAAGAGAAAAAGAAAAAGAAAGACAAAGAAAGAGAAAAAGAGAAAAAAGAAAGAGTCAACTATCCTATTGGACGTTCAACCAAAGACTCCTTCCCTCCTTCCACCTCCTTCTCCCTCCTTGCCTCTCCTTCTTCCTCCGTATTCCTCCTTCCCTCTCCTTATCCCTCTTTCCCTCTCCTTTCTCCTCCTTCCCTCCTCCCTCTTTCACTCTCCTTCCTCCTCCTTCTCCCTCCTTCTTCTCCCTTCCCTCCTTCTCTCTCTCTTTCACTCTCCTTCCTCCTCCTTCTCCCTCTTTCCCTCTCCTTCTACTTTCTTCCCTCCTTCTCTCTCTTTCCCTCTCCTTCCCCTCCCACTTTCTTCCTCCTCCTTCCTCTTTCCCTCTCCTTCCTTCTCCCTCCTTCTTCATTCCTTCCTTCTCTCTCTTTCCTTCTCCTTCTTTCCCTCTTTCCCTCTCCTTCCTCCTCCTTCTTCCTCCTTCCTGGCGTCAGACCTCCCGAAGGCGTCTTACACTCCCGCTCGACAACTGTAGGTCTGAACATGAGGTCCAACTCATAAAAATAATTTCCTTTATCACAAACTCACTAATGACCGTGAATCCTTCTCTTAAATTCTAAGTAAAAAAAAGTTCATAGCCTGTTCATTTCACTTTGATAACAAAATGAACATCCATGTGTATTTCATTTTCATTTCCTTCTTACTTTTTTTTTTAGCGGAGCAAAAGTTTTCGAACGTAATGTTAACTCACTAACGAATTCCGTCGCCTGAGCCATCAAAAAGTTACACAAGTCTAGGAAGAATGCCGCAAGCAATATCTAACTCTTTCTGATAAGAGGATACAGGGCGAGCGGGCAGGGAGGGAGGGAGAGGGAGAGAGGGAGGGAGGGATGGAGGGGGAGAGAGAGGGGAAGGGGGAGAGGGAGAGGGAGGGAGGGGGAGGGAGGGGAGAGAGAGGGGGAGGGAGAGGGAGAGGGAGAGGGAGAGGGAGAGGGAGAGGGAGAGGGAGAGGGAGAGGGAGAGGGAGAGGGAGAGGGAGAGGGGGGGGGGGAGGGGGGGGGGGAGGAAGGGGGAGAGGGAGGGGGAGAGGGAGAGGGAGAGGGAGAGGGAGAGGGAGAGGGAGAGGGAGAGGGAGAGAGAGAGAGAGAGGGAGAGAGAGAGAGAGAGAGAGAGAGAGAGAGAGGGAGAGGGAGGGAGAGAGAGGGAGAGGGAAAGGGAAAGAGAAAGAGAGAGATAGAGAGAGAGAGAGAGAGAGAGAGAGAGAGAGAGAGAGAGAGAGAGAGAGAGAGAGAGAGAGAGAGAGAGAGAGAGGGAGAATGTATATATATATATATATATGTATATATATATATATATATATATATATATATATATATAAATAAATAAATAAATAAATAAATATGTCTATATATATATATATATATATATATATATATATATATATATATATATATATATATATATATATATATATATATATATATACATGACTGTGAGCGTGTGTACATGGAAATATCAAGAAAAAAAGAAAGCAAATGGACACGAAGAGACATAGACTGATAAAAACTAAATAAATTCTGCCTTTATATCATGCACGTAATTTGACACGAAACTGCGTGAAGCGTTTCGTAAATCATAAATTGGAATAGGTAGTTGTTAACCCGTAGTTATTGGCTATGTAGGTAGTTGGTATCGGGTGTAGCTGGTGTAGCTGGTAGCTGGTATTGCTGAGTGGTATTTTCCCTGAAATTAATGACGGTGGTATAATGGTTGTAGAGAGCTGGTGTTGTTCATGGTAGTTGGTACAAAATGTGATTAGCCTGATGAATACCTGTTTATTATTATCATTATTGTTATTGTTATTATTATTATTATTATTATCATTACTATTATTATTATTTCATTATAATAATAATAATAATTATTATTATTAGTTTATTCATGATCTTTACATATGAAAATGTTCATATTTAGTGTAATGAAAGTATCTTCCCTCATATTAGCTACTCAAGTATGAATATGAATATTTTCATTCTTAAAAGAAAGAAAGAAAAAAAATCTGCATCATTTTCAAAAAAAAAAAAAAAAAAAAAAAAAAAAGGATATTGCTATCTCATTTTTCGTATCCTATGTACCAAAGTGACTTTTTGAAAAGTTTCGGAAGGGTTTTGGGTACAATGATACTTTTTAACGAGTCTTCAAATATCTTGGATGGAATAGAGATTAAAGCATTGTCTAATCAAAATTACAAAAAAAGTGTGTTTAAAACAACACAAAAACGTGTATTTTATTATTACTATTATTTTGTGTAATTGAAAAGGAGCTTAAACGTTTATTCAATAGTAGTCATTGTTCATTTTTTTTTAATGTCAAATGCTATTAGAATATTTATCAAATTCAACAGATTACAAATATTCATCTAAGGAAATATGTTTAATGTATCAACAAAGAATGTTCAGCATGTGTCCCCTTACTCTAGAATATAACTTAGAACCAATAGTACATGTTAGTTTAGCCCAACATAGACAGACCATCAGATTATACTAAACTTCATAACAATGACAAGCCACATGGGTTCCAGAAACTCTATTATCCTCTTTCATAAGTCATGCCGTAGTGTATTCCGCCTCATATTAGCGAGGCAACATGCAACATTGCAGCTGTTCAATATGCAGATTATATTGAGAAATATCAATCTTCAACAGCTGTGTCTGAAACATATATTATTCTCCCTTACACTTATTCCCCGGACTCCACAGAAGGTACTGATCAAATCCACTGTACTGTTTTCTGTACATTTCTTTCTTTCCTGTTTTACAACAATACATCTGTTATTGTATTTATTTATATGTATATATTTTTTTCTTCTTTTTATTATAACTGAGATTATATGCACCCCCTTTTAAGGCAATATAATGGGGACGAAGAGTATGGTCTTAATTTATCTATTTGTTTACCTGTTTTTTATGAATGGACGGATGGATAGATGGATGGATGGATGAATGGACGGATAGATGGATGGATGGATAGATGGATGGATGGATAGATGGATGGATGCATAGATAGATGAATGAACGGATGGATGGATGGATGAATGGATGGATGCGTAGATTGATGGATGGATGGACGGAGGGAGGGCTTGATTGATGGATGGATGGATGGTTAGGTGGATGAATAAATAAATTGATGGATAGATGTATGTATGACTGAATGGGAGGGAGGGTGAGAGAGAGAGAGAGAGAGAGAGAGAGAGAGAGAGAGAGAGAGAGAGAGAGAGAGAGAGAGAGAGAGAGAGAGAGAGAGAGAGAGAGAGAGAGAGGCAATCCACACAGGCAGGCTAACGGGGAAACAGACAGATAGATGATTAGATTGATAAATAGATATACAGACTGGTAGATAGATATATATAGATAGAGAGTACGAGAAGAGAAAGTAAGGAAAAGAAGAGGAAGAGACAGAGAGAGAGAAAGAGAAATAGAAAGAAAAAGAGAAAGAAAGAGAGAGAGTTAGAGAAACAGAGAGCGAGAGAGAGTACAAGGAAAAATTGGGAAAGAACAGGAAGAGAAAAAGGAGAAAGAATAAGAGAGAGAGAATCAAAGACTAAGAAAGAAGGACCCAGAAAGAATATTGTCCACAAAAAAATACAGAAATAGACAACTGGATGAATCACCGAACGAAAATCAATCAGTCAGATTCCATTCATCATACATACTCTTCGGACCCTAATAGCGCCCCCCCCCCCGCCCACAGTACCACCCTCCTCCCCCTTCGTCACTTCTCTTGGCCCGCCCCCCCCCTCCCTCCCTCTTACAAGCTGTACCTCGAGCAACCGGCCTGCAAGGAGGTGTCGCCCTTGAGGTATTCTGTGCACAAGTACCA
>NC_091570.1:20979990-20984990 GCF_042767895.1 Penaeus vannamei
CACCGATGCCAGGTAGGGGGGCAAGGGGGTGTGAGGGTAGGGGTGTAAGGGTTATAAGGTGGTATGAGGATAAGGGTATCAGGGGGACAAGGGGGTGTGAGGATAGGGGTATTAGAGGTATAAGGTGGTATGAGGATAGGGTTATAAGGTGGTATTAGGGGGTATAAGGGTAGTTGGATAAGGTGGTATAAGGGTTATAAAGGTAGCGGTATAAGGTGGTATAAGGGTTATAAGGGTAGTGGTATAAGGTGGTATGAGGGTCATGGTATAAGGTGGTATAAGGGTAATGGTATAAGGTGGTATAAGGGTAATGGTATAAGGTGGTATAAGGGTAATGGTATAAGGTGGTATAAGGGTAATGGTATAAGGTGGTATAAGGGTTATAAAGGTAGTGGTATAAGGTAGTATAAGGGTATTGGTATAAGGTAGTATAAGGGTAGTGGTATAGGGTGGTATAAGAGTAGCAGTATAAGGTGGTATAATGGTGGTGGTTTAAGAGTTGTGGTATAAGGGTCGTGGTATAAGAGGTATAAGGGTGGCGTAAGGGGTATAAGGGTGGTGGTGTGAAGGGTATAAGGGTAGTGGTATAAGGTGGTATAAGGGTAGTGGTGAATGGGTATTAGGTAAGGAAGGCGTATTAGTGTAAGGGTATTAGTGTAAGGGTAAAGTATGAGGTATGAGGTACCGGGTAAGGGAGGTAAGGGTATTAGACAGCGAAGGGGTATGAGGGTTTCAGTGTAAGGTTAATAGTGTAAGAATACCAAGTAAGGAAGGGCATGGGGGGTATTAGTATAAGGGTGTGAGAGTATTAGGCAAGGCAAGGGTATGAGGGTACTGGTGTAGGGGTATTGAATAGGGAAAAGGAAAAATATATCTGCTTATGGGTATGAGTTTTACTACAAGTATTTCTTTATAGGTATCGCAGAGGCATGGGTATATAATGTATCTACTTAACAATTGGCTGGCATATGACATATTGTATTAGCTTGATGTATAATGCATGGTGTATCTATTAAGTGTATGTATGTAACAGTTTACAGGGTATAGAGAGTATTTTAAGGTCAAAAAGGGGTCTGGGATTAGTTTTAAAATTTTACTAAAAGAAAATGAATATGGGGCATATCTAAGGGTATGTAATGGGAATTCATTAAAGGGCATTAGACGGGAGTGTAGAAAGAAGAAAAAAAAGGTATTAGGAAAGAGCAGTTATTATTTTTTCAAAGTGTGGAGCAAGTATACAGTAAGCATTCTGTCAAAGTCATAAATAATTTTCCAGTAGAGTAGAAATGTCATTATTCTGATTAAAAGAAAAGCATGCTTCTTATAGAACAACATCAGTTATGGTAGTCCTGCATAAGAAGATACTGAATTTTAGATAATCTACGACTGATGACAAAAAACAGAAGTAAAATATAAGAATAGGCATACTAAACACAAGAAAAAATATTAATTATGATATAAAAAAATGGTTAATGATAATCCAGATAATATGATAAACCTGGAACCGTGGCTAATATAATAAATTCAAAATCACGAAATCTATTATGGCAAGAATGATGGTAATGGTAACGATAATGCTGATCTCGTGGTTAGAATAAATAGATATATACAGAACAGGATGTGATATCCTAAATTTGAAATGAAGAAGATCATTTGAGGAAGAATGGCAGTAACGATAAGGATAATGTTGATCTTAAAAAATAAAAAAAAAATTGATAGAAATAACATGAAAAAAGGAATAGATAGAAAAGAATTGAAAATAAAGAATAGATAGAAATGAAAGGATAGTAAGAAAAGATAGAAATAAACTATAAATAAAGAATAAATAGAAATAAAATAGAGATAGGGAATAGATAGCAAAAAAAAAAAAAGGAAAACATATAGAGAAATACAATAAGAAATAAAGAACAGATAAAAAAATATATATATATATATATATATATACATATATATATATATATATATATATATATATATATATATATATATATATATATATATATATATATATAAACACAAACAGAAACAAAATCAAATCAAAACAATAGCCAAAAAATAAAACAACAGCAGAATTACCAAGTACCCAAAATCCGAAACTCGAAGCGGGGCAGCTGGAGGCCCACGATTTCTGACATGGCAACATCGCAACATTTACTCAGGGTCGAGAATTGTCGTCCGTGAGACTTACGGGTGAGCGAACGGCGTATAGAGTCTCAGGTGCCAGGGAGGAAATTAATGGAAGGAAATGAACAGGTGGGTGTAAGGAAGAGGGAATAGGTAGGTGGGGGGATGATGGAAGAGGGAAGGATAGACAGAGGTGAAGGAGTTATGTGATAAAAAAAAGATGGAATGGGTAGAAGAAATGGGAATAAGGGAGTTGGGGTGAAATTAAATGGCAAAAACAAAGACAAAAACAGACGAAATAACCAACTAACGGACGAAATATATATATAGGGAAAGAAAAATAATATTGCGACTTAAAAAAACAAATACGTGTCTCAAGGAAGGACGTGATAAAGATAGACGTAGGAGGAAGATAAAAAAAAGACAAAAGAGCAAAGAACACAGCGCAAGATACATGATACTATATACATGATACATGATACTATTACACTAAGTCAAGAATATCCAATGCGTATATCAGACGACCTAGAAAAGTGTGTATTCCTCTTGGCAGATAACATGTATCTAACGCTGATATGTCTTTCTCTCCCTCTCCTCTCGTTCTCTTTCTCTTCCACTCTCTCTTTGTCTCGTTACATATACCTTTCTCTCCGTTTCTTTTTCTTGTTTCTTTCTCTCTTTTTCCCTCCTTTTTGCTCTTCCTTTTCCTCACAACCCACCTTTCCCTCCCTTTTCCTCTCTTTCCCTCCCTTCCCTCCCTTTCCCACCCTCTCACCCTTCCCTGCCTCCTTTTCCTTTCCTTTCCCTCCCTTTCCCTCCCTTCCTCCTTTCCCTCCCTTCCCACCCTCTAACCCTTCCCTCCCTTTCCCTCCCTCTCACCCTTCCCTCCCTCCCTTCCCACCCTCTCACCCTTCCCTCCCTCCCTTTCCCTCCCTTCCCTCCAACAGACAAACGGATTCCGGCAACTACTCCTGCGTCGCCCCGAACGTGGATCCGTCTTTTGTCCTTGTCTTCGTGAGCGAGGGTAAGTCACGGCCAAGGGTAAGTGTGGTGGTGAGTGGTGGTGAGGGTGGTGAGTGGTGGTGAGGGTGATGAGTGGTGGTGAGGATGGTGAGGGTGATGAGTGGTGGTGATGGTGATGAGTGGTGGTGATGGTGGTGAATGGTGGTGATTGTGATGAGTGGTGGTGATGGTGATGAGTGGTGAAGATGGTGATGAGTGGTGAAAATGCAGGGGTGGGGGTAAGTCACGGCCAAGTGTGGTGATGAATGGTGATGGTTATGAGTAGTGGTGATAGCGGTGGTGAGTGGTGGTGAGGATAAGGGTTGGTGAAGATGCAGGGGTCGGGGTAAGTCACGGCCAAAGGTGTGGTGATGAGTGATGGTGCTGAAGGGTGGTGATAGTGGTGGTGATGGTTTAGGGATGGTGTTGGTGAAGGTGTAGGGGTGGGGGTAAATCACGGCCAAGGGTAAGTGTGGTGATGTGTGGTGGTGATGGTGATGAGTGGTGATGGTTTAGGGATGGTGTTGGTGAAAGTGTAGGGGTGGGAGTAAGTCACGGCCAAGGGTAAGTGTGGTGATGGGTGGTGGTGATGGTGATGAATGGTGGTGATGGTTTAGGGATGGTGGTGGTAAAGGTGTAGGGGTGGGGGTAAGTGTGGTGATGAGTGGTGGTGATGGTGCTGAAGGGTGGTGATAGTGATGAGTGGTGATGATAGTGGTGGTGAGGGATGATGGTGGTGAGGAGGAAAGGAGTCGTAGTAGCTATAGTAGGCTAGTTGTAGTTGTAGTAGTAGCAGAAGTAGTAGTAATAACAGTGATAGAAATGATATTGATAACAACATTATTAATAATAATGATAAAAATGATGATGTTGATAATGATAGTAATAATGATAATAATGATGATGATAATAATGAAAATCGTGATAACATTGATAAAAATAGTGATAGAAATTATAAAAATGGTGATGATAATGATAATAGATATTATTTCAATGGTATATATATATATATATATATATATATATATATATATATATATATATATATATATATATACACACACACACACACACACACACACACACACACACACACACACACACACACACACACACATATATATATAAATAAATAAATAAATATATATATATATATATATATATATATATATATATATATATATATATATATATATATATATATATATATATATATATATATATATATATATATATATATATATATATATATATATATATATATATATATATATATATATATATATATATATATAAAGAGAGAAAGAGAGAGAGAGAGAGAGAGAGAGAGAGATAGACAGATAAATAGATAGACAGATAGATTGAGAGACAGAGACTGAGACAGAGATAGAGAGTCAGAGGTAGATAAACAGACAATAACAAACAGAAACCATAGAAAAAAATAGAAAGAACCAATAGCAACAGAAAGAAATACGACAGAGAGAAAGAGAAAGAGAATAATAATAATAACAAAAAACCCTTTTCTTTTATTTTCCAGCAGGGGACACCGTCGCCGCAGTCCAGAGACGCGGCCACACTTCCGCGGCGCCAGCGAGCCATATCCCTTCCATCGACCTCGTCCTCTCCAGCGCCATCTTGGTTTTCGTCAAAGTCTTCGCCCAGATTCTTCCCGTGAGATGATGGTCCTGTCGCGAGAAGAGGTCTTGATGTTGAGATGCTGCTGAGATGTTGATGGAGATGCGATGTTGCTCTCTCTTATTATTATCATTATCATTATTTATTTTTTTAGTTTCGTATTTAGATTTCGTTTATTTTTGTTCGTGGGGTTCGAGGGTGTGAAGGTGGGTGACTTCATGTGACGTCATCGTGGTGTT
>NC_091570.1:21037490-21039990 GCF_042767895.1 Penaeus vannamei
TGTGGTAAAAATATCCTCTGTAATACTTTTAAGACAAGTATTACTGGAATGCATTAAAAATTATTTCAAACCAAGCCTTGTATGCAAATTTGTTTTCCTTTAACAAGCACAACTTCCTATATAATCTCCGATCCAGTTTTTGCATAAGAGCCATTATGCAAAGGCTATTATTACGTGCGAAATTGCTCTGTTAAAGCATTCTGCAAACTTAATGATTTGTGTTTTGAATTACTGTATCTGAGTTGATATCAAGTTCCTATTATGGTTGTTTTTTTCTTTTTCGTTTCATTATTCTTTTAGCATAAATTTTGATTATTATGATTATCAATGCTACTTTGTTTTAGTGTTATTGTCATTGTTTTTTATTACTATGATTATCAATGCTAATTTGAGTTTTATTGTTATTGTCATTTTTTTCTTTTATTATTATTATGATTATCAATGCTAATTTGAGTTTTATTGTTATTGTCATTGTTTTTTTTTATTATTTTTATGATTATCAATGCTAATTTGAGTTTTATTGTTATTTTCATTGATTTTCAACATCATCATCGTCAGTATCAGTATCACCATCATTACAATTATTAATAGGAGGATGATTACGATGAAGATGATAATTGTGATGTGGAAGATGAGGATAATGATAGTGATGGTGATGATAATGTTTATGATGATGATGATGATCATGATGTTGATTACAATGATAATAGTAATGCAAATAATGATAATGATAATGGTAATAATCATAGAAAAAACAATAATGATGATAATGATAATAATAATAATATTAATGATAACAGTAATGAAAGTAACATTGATAATCGTAATAATAAGGATAATAAGACCCATAAAAATAACCATTTCAATAATGATAATAAGGACAATGATGTATAGATGGTGTGGATTATGATGATGATTTTATTATCATTGTAATTTTCATCGTAATCATTATTGTCATGATAATAATCGAAATAGTAATAATTGTAATAATAATAATGATGATGACAATAGTAATAACAAAAATAACAGAAATAATAAAAGTAATAATAATAACAACAATAATAATATTAATAACTATAATGATTATAATGATAACAATAATAACGAGAAATATCATTACTATTTTTTTAATAATCAATGATATTACTATTATTATCATTATTATTATTAATATTATTATTTTTAATATCATTCTTATCATTATTATTATTATTATTATTATTATTATTATTATCATTAGCGTGATTATTATTAGTAGTAGTATTACTATTATTATCTTGACTATTATCATTATCATTATCATCATTATCATTATATTTTTTTGAGCTAGTTAAGTTAGTTGGTTTGCAGGATACCTCAGAATGTTATTAACAGAGTTTTATGATTTTTTTCTTTTTTTACCAGAGGTTTGTCTTAACCTAACATAGATGATATTCAATTTTGATGGTGATCCGGGTCCAGGAAAGTCAGCAGGATAAATCGAGGAGTTGTCGACAAAATTTTATGAATTTATTATCAGAGGTGTGTTTCAGCTCAACTTATATGACATTAAATTTTAGTGGTGATCTGCATCCACATTTTTATTATCTTTTTATTATTATTATTAATATTATTATTATTTCTAAGGATTCATTAGCACTGGGAGATAAGGAAACGCGGACGTCACCAGTATAGCCAACATGAGAAAGAGGTGATTTTAATGTTATTCTTCAAGTGCGATTATTTTTATTGGATCTGTGACCTTATTGCCTTGGCAGAGGCATGCTCTTTCTGAGTGCTTCTAGTTGTTGTTGGTACAAAGTAATATTATTGGAAGTTTCGGCACATTTAAAAATGTTTATATGTTTATTTTACTATGTCATGTTTATACCAGATATTTATACTTATATTTGAGTTTAATGTTAGTGGTATTTGGATGATTTGAGAATTTCCAGTGTATACATACGGTCGATGTAATTGTAGACAGCGTTCTAAAAGTGTCTTTTAATTCACTTTACAATAGGAAAATGATTACGCCATAAAGACTTGCACGATAATTGCAACAAGTTTTAATGACCCAACAATCAGTTGTTTTTCCATTTATTTTTCTAGATCTCTGTGTCAGCCATAGAGTTCTATTTATCTCTCTCTTACGTTATTTTTCATTGTATTTCATGTTTGTGCTTCGGTACTTCCCGTTATTTTTGTTCCAAGGGCCATTAGAATGGGTCACTCGTATGTACACACACACACACACACACACACACACACACACACACACACACACACACACACACACACACACACACATATATATATATATATATATATATATATATATATATATATATATATATATATATATATAGAGAGAGAGAGAGAGAGAGAGAGAGAGAGAGAGAGAGAGAGAGAGAGAGAGAGAGAGAGAGAAAGAAGGGAGATGGGAAAGAGAGATAGACATAGATAGATAGATAGAGAGAGAGAGGGAGAGAAAGAGAGAGAGAGAGACAGAGAGAGAGTG
>NC_091570.1:21094990-21102490 GCF_042767895.1 Penaeus vannamei
GTTTGGCTGTTGATCTTGCTGCCTCCTTATGTGTTCTCTTGTACTTTGGGGTTCCGTCAAGGCCTGCGTCAACAAGACCATTGTTAACAGCGTGTGCTAAGACGGTGGGAACTTGTCTTACCTTGGGACCGCTGTCTCTCTCTCTCTCTCGGTCTATCTCGTTTTGAAGAGGAAAAAAGAAGAAATAATGTAGCAGTACGTGGTATTCCCAACATAAATACTGTTCAAAATAGTAACAATAACATTCCGTAGCATTATTTCTTTCTAGTATTAGGATTTATTATATTGTTACAAGGGGTTCCATAACTAGTTATTATCCAGATATGATCGTATAGACCCTTTGTATAATAAGTTTTATATATGTATTAGACAATCATATATTCATTTCCATTAGAGCAATGTATCTATTATACAAGAAGTATTTAACTTTGTCAAAAGTATCGTTTCCACTGTATTAGAAATTGCATGTCCGTACTGCAAGTACATCCACTGTATGAAATTCTAGTAAATGTGTATTACAGTTAGTGTATGTAGACTAGAAGTAATCAATTATACAAGAAACATTATACACTGAATAGAATTATCATACATTTATTGGAAACGCTATACGACTATTTAAAGTAGGAAACCCAGGGTCTCCTTCAGTGAAATGTAAATTCAGGCATTCCAGTTCTTTGTCATCGTCTCTAATTGACCGTGTTGGGCCCTCATTAACGATTCCTGATTATAGGTATGATAATTGTCGTGTTAATCAATACTTTCTTATTTAAATCTGAAAATGATTTGAAATGATAATGATAATAATAAGAAAAAAGAGAAAGTCAAAGAAAGAAGAAAAAAAAGGGGAAGGAAGAAGAGGAGGAGAAGAGAATAACAACAACAATAGCAACAGCAGCAACAACACCACCATCAACAACAACATTGAATGGAGGATTAAATTCGTTGACAAATGAAAAGCTTTCAATGTCTGTTTACGTATCATTTAAAAAAAATCAATGAGCTTCCAAAAAGTGAAAAAAAAAATCACGCAAAGTAACAGTATAACATTGTTTTTCCAAATTAATCATCGTCTCTTTTGTTAATAATTTCCTGGCTAATGTTATTTATGGTGAAAGTTTTGAACAAGACAAAATATCTTAATGATTTTCTCATTTTCGACCTTCCTTTGTCCCATTTTTAAAATTATTATTTTCTTCTGTTTTACTTCATTTTCTTCACTAACTTTATCCTTTGTCCTGTTTTTCTTCTTTTCTTCATCTCCTCGCTCCCCATCTTTCTTCTTCTTCACCTTCATCATTTTTTTTCTTAACCTCCGTCTCTGTTCTTTTTCTTCGTCTTCTCCTATTTCCTATTTTTAGAATGCGTTTTAAGGAGTCAGAGTGCCATTTTTTTCATATACTATTTTCTATTGGCCATTTCCTCATACCTTACTTCATCTCTAGTCGCTATCCCTTAATTTCTCTTCACTTCCCCTGTTTATTTTTCTTTAATTCCCTTCCATTGTCTTGTCATTTTCAAACCTCTCAATTTCCCATTCTCCTTTTTCTTCTCTATTTCCTATCATTTTCATTCCCCTCCACTTTCCTTAATTTTCATTCTTCGCTATATCTCTTCCTTCTCTTTGACTTTCCCTTTCCCTTTTTTCAATTCGGTTCCACTTTCCCCTGCCTCCCCGTCTTTCCTTCCTTTAATTCCCTTCCACTTCCCCCTATCCCTTATTCTTTTCCACCTCCTCTTCTCTTGATATCTTAATTCCCTTTCGCTTCCCCCTTCCCCTCATTTCTATCCATCTCCCCTTCCCTTAACTCCTTAATTTCCTTCCACTTTCCCTTCTCTTAATTCCACTCGGCCTCCCTTCCCCTTAATTCCCTTCCAGTTCCCCTTTCATTAATTCCCTTCCCACCTCTCCCCTTAGCCCTTAATTCATCTCCACTGCCTCGCCCCTTCATCCCTTCATTCCCTTCCACTCCCCTTTTCCCCTTATTCTTCTCCTCCTGCCCTTCCCTTAATCTCTTAATTCCATATCACTTCCCATTCACTTAATTTCCTTCCACTTCCCCTTCACTTCCCTTAACCCCTTAATTCCATACCATTTCCCTAATCCCTTTCCCAATTCCTTCGCCGAAATCCCACCTCAAACGCGGCCTCATTCCTTTATCCTTCCCAGGAACTCACTTAACAACTTGCTTTATACTGGACACCACGTTACTCTTTTGTTAGAAGAGTTTCGAAAGAAAACTTCGTAAACAACTGAGACACGTATTAAGTCTGGAAGGGAAGAAGTTTGCTGTTCCTTGAGTATGTGTGTGAAGGTATGTGTGTATGTGTGTGTGTGTGTGTAATACCCTACTTTGATTTAGAACTCCACTCTGACAACCGGAATGACAATGAAACCATAACTTAATCATCCTTAGGTATTTTATGTATACACATACACACACACACACACACATACATATCGTATAGGGGCGTAAACAAAGTAGACTTCCAAGTGTCTGGTTGAGTTCGGGCTCAACCGAAAATATGGATTTTATTTAGGGAAAGATCCCTGCCTACGGCATGCTGCCACCACCTGAATAATAGGTTCGGAAACCGTGTGTGTTGTGTATGTGGGTGTGATTATTGTATATGAGGAGGGTGGAAGGAAAATACAGTGTATGCATGCTGCATGTTGGATGTGTGTAAATGTGAAAAGGGAGATAGCATAGGCTGGAAGAGGGAACCCATGGTGTAGCAATAGTAATATTATTTTTCGCCTTCTTTTTACCACAGATGATAAGAGATCAGCTTGATTACAGTCTGATTAATCTAGCCTTTTTACAGCTTTTCAGGGGTTGCGAGATATCAAAGTAACCAGCAAAATGCTGTTTAGGATACCGAGTCTTAGAGAAGTATATTCTGGCTGGGAATGAGTAAAAACTCAAAAAATGGTATGAAGTTTATTGAGGAACAAGGAATTTCTACAAATGTTTTCAGTCATGGAGTGTAGATAGAGATGTGTACATCACCAATTTATCACTGCGGAGGTGATGCACATGGGAACCTGGCACCATATAAACTTACAATTACATAAAATTATCCCTGAGTAGGCGTAAAAAATGGAAAGTCAAGAAAAGGACAGACCTCAAAGACTGCCTGAGCACCCACAAGGTCAGGCAGGAATCAACAGAAACAACACTGAGCAATAGAAGATCCAAATAAGTATAGACTAAAATCTCACAGGAGGTACAGATCCTCAAGCTGTGAGGAAAGATAAGGAAGTGCACCCTGCAGATGGTAACGCAACATGTCAGAAACCTAAAACCAGTTGTCTCATACACATGTCCATAAAAGAAAACTTGACTTTTGTAAAGACACAAACTCAGCAGTCCTGGCGCGAAACGTGGTAAATCCAACAGAGAACACAAAATACAAATTGCACTAGAAGGACCGACTAGAACCGAAGTGAGGACCGATGTCCAGACCGCAGTCGGGACCACAGTCAGTGACCAAGTCATAATCCAAGTCAAGATTCAAGTGATTTTCCTTCCCCAACCATAGGCACTTATAACCCGAGAGAGACCCCCAGGTTATACCCCAGGCAAGGTGTAAAGAGAAAAAAATTGCAAATGAATTACCTAAAGACCAAATCAAACAATCCAAACGACCCATACAGCCAAGAAGAGAGCGGAAAAATAAAAATAAAAAAGAAATCATGTACCGACCCTCCCCTCCTTCGATGGTTATTGCGACATCGCGATAGTAGAAAATAAAAAGAAAAGGAAAGGATACGGAGATAATCCACCATAGTCAACAATAGGTCAGACAGTGTGTACAAAGAAAGATCTTAGTATTTTATGTCCCGTTCCTATGTGTCTCCTGGCCATTACTTTCATGACACTCTCCTTGGTGTGCTCAAGCAAGTACTGGATCTTTTTTTTGAAAGTGAATGTGTGGCGTATCCATACCCCAAGGTATATGTAGTCCTTAACCCATTCCAGATCCATGCCCTGTACAATAAGTTTTTTGTTTTTGACATGTTTTCAGAGCCATAACTCTTGATTATGCTGCCGAAATCTTTAGACCCATCCTGCAACACTCTTCAGACAACGATGGGCTCAAGTTAGGCAATGCTTGCTAGATCAGGTGCATAAGAGTTGATCTTACATCCCTCTGGCAGGTGTGTTCAGTATACTGGGCATGAGGGTATTGAAAAAGCAGCACCAAAGACCACATCCTGTGGCGTTCAATTTTCAAGTAGCATATTTTGAGTTAAGTGATTTTGAAATCTGACATTTGCTGTTCTGTTGTATCGTCAGCTATCCATACTGAGTCTACCTCTGATTCCTATGTGGATTAAGATTTCCAAAATAGCAAGAGGGCTTAGTAATTCAAAAGCCTTCTTTCAAAAGGGAATAGTGCATATTGCGCTTTGGAGTGTGGCAATGCTATGGGTTGTGCTCATACCTCTGCTGAACCCATGTAGGTGTTCATGAGGGGCTCCCATTTTCCAACAGATCCGATTTAGTACCATCTTGGCTATTTTGGCCAGACAGCTGAGGAGAGAAATGGGTTAGTACCTGCCTGGCTCCTTGGTTTTAGGATATGAACTATTATAGCTTCTTTGCAGCTCTGAGGTCAGTTTGCAAACTCAGTCTCAATAAAAATGCCTACACATTAATATTGAGGTTGAGATGAACTGCAGAAATGCAAGCTCTACTGCAAGACCTAAGTGTGAGATGCTGGGGTGGGAGATCGCATCAGAGCCTGGGGCTGATCCAGAGCTAGTTTTATGTGTTTCTTAGTTGTCTAAGGGAGAACATTGCAATCCGAGTGCATTGTTCTTGATGAGAGTGACCCGGCCTGGATTAAGGCATTATTGTTTTTCATTAATTCAGGAGGCAGGCTGTTGCTGCTGGTTCTGGATGAGAACTCGAGCACCAACCTGTGTGCCTCTGATTGTGGGTCGTGAAGCGTGCATCTCATGGTTTGGCCGCTGGTAGCTCACCTGACCCGTTTCCACAGCTCTGAGAGGCTGGTCTGGTGGCCTGCCAAGGAATCTGATGGCAGATTTCTTGGCATCCCCAACAGCTTCCCTCAAGAGGGTCAAGTTGTGATTTTTTTTTTCTTTTTTTTGACGCCGGAAGTTTTGTCTGCACAGTTAATACTGTGGTTGACCTTGATGTTGTCATTATAGTACCTGGCATATATGTGAGTTCTGGACCGTGGGCGAGTTTTATGGATGGTCTGAGAGGCTGTCTTGTTTATGGCCTGGACTAGTCTTGCCTCGAGCACATCCACATTTTTACTGTTTGTGGGTTCATTGTTTCTCAAACAGCAGGTCAAACCGTTCTGGAAGGCTTGCTAGTTGGCCTTGTCTGTTTTTCACTTGGGGATGTGTTACGGTCTTTGAGCTGGACCAGCTTCCAGGAGGGTCGTGACTGTGCCTTAGTAATCACTTGTACCAGTTTCATCGACAGACAACTGACTTCTCTCCACCATTGTTGCAGACCTTCCCTTCACATGTGTTGGTTCTTGGGTGTTGAGAAGTGCGATCTCAGGGAATTTGTCAAGCACGTCTGCGATGTGAATGTCTGCCGCATTTGGCCTCCTGTGAGGATCTAGCATAGACAGGTGTTCATTGAAGTCTCCCGTATGATCACTCGGTCTTGTGCTGCAGTAGCACAGACCTGGTTTAAATCTAAGCTGTCACACAATGGTTTGCTGTAAACATTATATAATTTAAGGGGGCCTCCTGGCAGATGTATCTCAATAGCAAGAGATTCCACATATCCACAGTGCGGTGGGTTGGCTATTAAGGAACATGGGTTTGTTACTTTGACCAGGGTCATAAAGCCTCTAGGGTCATCCAAGCTTGGAATGGTAAAGACATATCCTGAAAAGTGAACAGTGCCCATTGATTATGTCTCCTGGAGCATAACGATGTCAATGTTCCTTGCTTGCACTACTGACTGTTCCACTGCAGTATGCTTAGATTATGTGCCATGATGGCTACTCTGAGTTGCTTACATTTTCGCCTCCAGCCTCTGAATCCCCAGTCCTGGTGGCATCTGACATGTATAGATCCTCGTTGATTGAGGATCGAACATCTTCCAAGTGGTGTGGTAGTCTAGTTGAGGGTCTACCGGGAGATGTAGACCCTCAACAGATGTAGATGTAGGTTAGAGGTACAGACTCGGCCTGTAGTGAGGGCATCCTCTGCACAGTTATGGTCTGGTATGACAGAGTAGCTGGAGCTCCACTGGGAGATGTGGGGGCCCGAATCTTAATTTGCTATTAGCACATATTCGAGTTAATAAAGACTCCGGCTGTACATATTGGGCCTGTAATTAGGGCCTGGGCTGCACATTTGGTCTGATTTGTGGTGGTCGCAGGGAGGGGAGAGCGGCTCTGCATTAGTTTGGAGGCTTATAGTTTCCTCCCCTTCAGGGCTGCAACAGACTGGGTCATTGTCACCATGGTGATCTGGACTACCTTCTCCGCCTCCTTGCTGGTCCTCCTCAAGACAGTTCCTGTCACAGTAACTACAGCACTCAAGAAGAGTCATCTCGTCAAAGAAAAGATTAGTATCTGCTGGGGAGGACTTTGCAATGGTCTTTGAACCTTTTCTCTCTCTTTTGCGACCACTGGCAAGCCTGGGGAACTCTTCTGGGTTGGAAATATCCAGTGTGGGCTGGGGAGGTATCTCTTTCCTCTTTGGAGGTCGGGGAGTCCACAGACGTAGGTGCCTGGGAGTGTAGAAACAAAATTCAGGACGCTTTATGGCTAGCTCTTGTTTTCCTGACACCAATCCAGGTGTGAAACCTGTTGGTGCAGTTGGAACATTTGGCTTGCACTGTGATGCTCACTTCATGTACTTTGCTGCACACACATTTGGTCTTGCAGTTGACTTGGTGATGCCCAAACCTTTGGCACATGAAGCACCTCTGTGCTTCTGGCACAAACGTCCGAAGTTTGTAGGAGCCCCAGTTACTCAGATCAAGGGTAGTGGCTGGGGCCCCCTTGAGGGAGACCCGGACTTGCCTGGTTGGAGACTTCTCTTTGGACATGCGAGAAGCTTCCACCACCTGAGGGTGAGACATGATCACCTCTACATCATACCCTAATGGGAAACCCAGTAGCACCATCTTGCGTTTTTATTTGGGGATCAGGGGCGAGATACACTTTTCTTCCATTAGGGTAGGCAGAAAACTCAAGAGTGGCTTGATCTTTGGGCACAATGCTCATGCACTCATCTCTTGCAATCCGAATTGTCAGTCGGATTTGCTACTGCTGCTCCAATGCTCTAACCAGTTCATAGGCATTGTCAAAGCTATCAGGTTTCTTGGGTACCTTGAACTTAGGGAAGCGTCAGTTTTGATTCTCCCTCAGAGTCTGTCTCCACCCTGGGTCGCTTCGCACCGCCCCTTCGACTGGGGTTGGGGCCTTTGGTTGCGGGGGGCAGCTGATTTGGCTGATTCAGCTTGTGCCTCCATCTGGGTTTGAGATATCTGAGGAGAG
>NC_091570.1:21117490-21119990 GCF_042767895.1 Penaeus vannamei
AGCACCATTATCATTATGACTATTACTGTTACTACCATTAAAATCATCATCATTACCATTATTATCATGGTACCTTCCGATGCTTCAGAGCGTGCGATCACAAGGAAGGAACAGAGAGAGTGAGCTTAACAACATCAAAGCGCAGAGCAAAGTCTAAGCGGAGGGAAAACACGGCTTAACTCGAGAGAAAAAAATGAGACATCCGTAAAACACGGATAACCGGGACTCAAAAAAAGAAAAAAAAAAAAAAATGAATAATGAAAATAAAATAAAATAAAAAATAATAAATGAATAAAAATGATGATAAAAAATATGAAAATAAATAAAAGAAAATAAAAGGGATACGAAGAAAGAGGACAGAAATTCTGGGGTAGATTTTGTGTTTTGAATCAGGACGCTTGTGGATGTTGATGGCAATAACAATAATTGCTTTTGTTATTACTACGACTACTATTCCTACTACTGCTACTTTTACTACGGGTAACATTCCTCCCCCCCCCTCTTACTGCTACCACCACTACTAGTACAACCAGAACTACAACAACTACTATAACTACTACTACTGCTACTACTACTTCTACTACTACTACTACTACTCTACAACTTCTATAACAATCTAAACTCACAGACAGATAGAATTATAAATAAACGTAGATAATTGCCCCCAATAAGCGACGCCCGTGGCCTCTGCGCTCCTACAAAGGCCAACAAACCTCCTCCTCCTCATAGTCGTGGCAAGAAAGAGCTTTTCCACCTTCCTTCCTCGACGGCAAATCACCAGGGGAGTCTACCTGCTCTGCCTTGCCAGAATAGACGCGATGACGGTCTATTCATCCGTAGAAGTTAGTTTGTTTGTGGAAGTTTGTGTGTTTGTTGGGGGTTTGCGTGTTTGTTTCGGCCAACTTCAGCCACAAGAACTTCGTTTATTTACTTTTTGTTTAACTTTAACGTGTTTAAAACGAGTCGAGCGTAGGAGACATGGTTGGCAGACACGGTGTTCTTGCTCACTCTGGCAAATGCTAACCTACTAACTACTAACGTAACAACTAGCATACTGTTAACCTACAAGCTACTAACCTACCAACCAATCTAATAAGTACTGAGCTACTGGCTAATTACTACTAACCTACCCTCTAACCTGCTACCTACTAACGTACTAAAATACGAGCTTCCAACCTACCAACCAACCTATAAAGTTCTTGCTTCTAACATACCCACTAACCAACTAACTACTAACCTACTCACAAACCTACTAACTATTAAGCCACAGACTAAACTTACTGCTAACCTACCCACGAACCAACTAACTACTAACCTATCCACTATCCTACCCACGAACCTAATGACATACCCACCAACTTACTAACTACAGATCTACCCACGAACATACTAACTACTAACCTCCTAACCCACCCTTAACTACTAACTACTAACCTCCTAACCCACCCTTAACTACTAAATACTAACCCGTAAGCTAACCTCCTAACCCACCCTTAACTACTAAATACTAACCCGTAAGCTAACCTACCACCTACTGACCTCTCACGAACTCACCCACGAATCTAATAACGAACCTACGAACTACTAACTCACCAACTAATCAACTAATGAACCTAGCTACTTACCCGCCTACTAACCTACTAACTTTTACCTACAAACCTATCCACTATATTCTGTTCTCTCTAGTAATGGTGAGTATGCGTGGTATTGGCTGAATTGTTCACTTGTTAGCTATCTTCGATTGACTATCTCTCTATCTATCAATTCATCAATGTGCATAATATCTATCTATATATACGAGATAGAGAGAGAGAGAGAGAGAGAGAGAGAGAGAGAGAGAGAGAGAGAGAGAGAGAGAGAGAGAGAGAGAGAGAGAGAGAGAGAGAGAGAGAATCCTAATTAAACAATAGACAAAGAATACATTTCATGCTGTCTTTGTTTAATGCATAAAAATTATTGACATCAAAGTTCAATACATAATTAATCTATAATCACACGTAAAGGTTACTCAGTATATTTACTTTCCTTACACTCATTAAAAACAAAACAAAACAAAAAATACTTGGAAAATATTAGGGAGATGATCACAACAACAACAGGATTGTTTTAAAAAATGCTTATGATATATTCCAACATCAAAATAACATCACGTGTTTCATGAATTTCGGTGTCAAGCCAAGTAGAAATTATTTATGGTACGTTTGAAAACCAAATAACATCAGCTACTGCAATCCAAGATCCAATTAACTTAGGCGTAACTGAGACACGCGATATTAAACGTAATCAAACGGATTGCGGATGTGATAGTCATATATGTTCATTCGAGGTCAGATGGATGAGTTGACTAATATCAGGCAAGTATGATCGTGTTGCGAAGCGGGAGGTGGGGGTTGGGAGGAGAGATGGGGGGGGGGGATGGAAGCTGAGGAAGAATGTAGTGTAAGAAACTGGCGAATTTCTGTTATTTTATTTTATATTGTTGAGATACAGCACAACACAC
>NC_091570.1:21124990-21135298 GCF_042767895.1 Penaeus vannamei
TCGTAAAACCAGAAAAGTAAAAAGTAAAAGCTGAAGTAAAAGTTCAGGTAAAGGACGAGTAAAAGGGTAAAACGAATAAAAGAAAGTAGTAAAAGGAACCAGTAAAAGTAAATAAAACTCAAAGTAAAAAGTAAAAGTAAAGGCACACATGGTTCAAAGTAAAAACTTGAGTAAAACAGTAAAATAACACGTCCAGCATAAATACACCTAGGCAAGTAAAAGGGGCAGTACAACCTTGTTTCGGCATCCGAGGTGTAGAATCCAGACAGGTAAATCCAAGGGTCAAGTCAAACACAGTCAAAGTATCCACTTCGTTTATTTGGCAAAAACATGGGGGTTACATTGGTAAAACGATTTAAGCAATAAAATAGGAAATATTAAAATAAAAGAAAATATACACAAGATAAAAGAACAATTAAAAGCAATAAAACATCAAAGGAAATAAATGAGAAAATAATAATTAGCATAAAAAATACGTAAAACCATCTGCTGCGATTCAGAAATAAAAATATTAAAACAAATCACTTGCTCTCGAAGTAAAATAGAGATTAAAATGACCAGTAAGTAAAAGCAAAGCACAAAAAACTAAAACTGAACTTGAAGATAAAAGGAATAAAAAGTACGAGAGAAATCGCAGCAGACGAGGATGCCCCCTTATCCGCACATCATGTGAATCCTTGTGGGATATAGGCGGATAGCAAACAATTTCAGTGGAAGTTTTATTCAAAATGTATACAAAAAGGTGTAAATGAAAGCAGAATACATGTAAAATACGCCAGCATAAAACAGAAGTAAAATAAAAGTGTAGAAATCAGGCTGGCTGAGGGAAGTGGTCCGCTGTGCTCGACTCGCCCTGTGGATTACGGAGGATGCTGGGTAGGATAGGGGTAGGATGGGGGCAGGAGTGGATAGGGTTAAAGGTAGAAGATAGGACAAACGGGAGAAAAGGAATGGGGAAGGGAGGAATGAGCGTAGAAGTAGAGGAAAGCGAAAAGGCGAAGGAACAGGAAGAGGGTGCGAATAAGAGGGGTACGAGGGGAAATGCGGCAGGATACAGGATAGGATAGGGATAGGATGGAGGTAGGATAGGTTAGAGATAAAGATAAGAAGTAGAACAAGCAGAGGAAACGAGTAAAAGAGGGAGAAACTAGCACAGAAGTAGAGGGGAGTATAAAAAGCGAGGGGACAAGGAGAGGGTGCGAATAAGAGGAGAGGGATATCAGGATAGAGGAAAAGGGGGGGGGGGAGGATAGGTGATGGGTAAGGTCTGTGGGGGGGGGGGAGGAGGTTGAAAACCTCACAACCCTCCCATACCACGGGGTCGGAGAGGACATCGGAGACACACCTGGAAAGAGAAACAAGGAAGGCCTGAGCCCGATTACTTGCCTCAAAAGTTAAGGTGCATGTTCAGCTGGACGTGCATGACACGCATCACTGAACACGCAAAACACAAGTAAATAAAACACAGTAAAAACAGTAAAATAAATAAGTAAACAGTAAAATAAATTAGCGAAACCAAAACAAACACTTGAAGAATCATCCCAGCCACAAACAGGGGCTGAGAAAAGGGGCCTCAGTCCAGAACAGCTACACGTCAGGACCAAGGGCAAGCACTGGAGAACAGCTCAGGGGGTCACGTCACCATCAGGTCCACCAGTGAAGTCGGCTCGAACATCTGCGATCGGTCTATCAGCATCAACATCCTCGACATCAGTGTCCTGGGCAGGGTCAGCTGGATCTGCATCGGCATCAGCGCCCTTGACATCGGGGTCCTGGGAAGGGCCGACTGAATCTTCTGCATCCAAGTCAGGAACATCCGGGTCATCTGGTCCTGGGGCATCGTCATCGGTGACAGCTTCGCATGTGGCAACCGCAACAGAGGGTGGTAGTAAGGCGCCCTCTATATCCCAGTCTTCCTCTGGAATGTCAGGTAAGTCGGCAGAAAAGTCATGCCATTCCAGCTCTGGTTCGACAGATCCATCCAGTGACAAGGATTTGGTGAAGTGCTTCGGCTCTGTGACGGCAGAAGCAGTTGTAAATGCACTCTCCTCTTCAGCTTGAAGTAAAAACCCGTGCTCTGTCGTGGCAGATGTGGATGATCCAAGGCTACGGGGTAAAGCACATCCTGTACTGATGGGACACCTGTCTCGCCCGGCAGTAGCAATACCAGTAGACCTATGGGCTGTGTAGTTCTTGTCTTGTCCATCCTCAGGGCCAGTCCTGACAGGAGGTACATGATTCCTGGCAGCTGTCTCCCGGAAGGTTGACTGGGGTTGAACATGATGGCTCGTGGAGTGGGGAACACTGTAGACCTCTCCCAGAGGTGTGACAGTCCCGAGTCTGGTACCCTGTTTCAATACTAGCGGCCGTGAATTGTGATTCAGGGCCCATATGGAGCATCGGCGTCGAGTGGCGGTCGTAACAAGGTGTGGAAGAGTCAGGTCATCGGTCACGGCCGGGGTCAAAACGACATCTCCGTCTGCTTGACCCAGCCGAGAAATGCAGCTTTCCAGAAAGCGACCAGAGTGTGGTGGAATGGTAGTTGGTCTGGCAAGATGGACAGCGGCTTCTTGTGGAGCAGGTGCATGGAGTCCAGGAGGAGAATCAGTCAGGCCTGAGTCAACCAGGCTAATCTGTAGGGAGTGGGCATCGGTGTATAGGAGCGACAGCTCACAACCTCCCAGGATGAGCAGTCCATGAGGTGATTGGGCTTCCGACTGCAAAGTGAAGTCCTGGCGTCGCAAGAAGTCAGTCCCAAGAAGGACATCGCCATGGAAGGACAGATCAGCCACTATGGTGCGGTGAAGTAGAACAAGATCTGGACTGATGGTAAAGCCGAGTGTCACCTCTGCAGCTGGGTGGAAAGGCTCCCCTGAGACGCCTTGGAGGATCTTGCTAGAAGCATGATGTCGGAGCTACTTCGCCGGATCGAGGACTCCTAAAGCACTTGGCTTAACTAAAGTCACCTGAGACCCAGTGTCGATGAAGCAGAGAAGAGTCTTCCCATCAACACTGAGTGCCACGACTGGACATCCGCCGACTGCTGGGGTAGTCACTGCTGCTGTTGTTTGGACCGGCTCTGTCTGGACTGTGATGGAGCATTTGCGGGTTCCCTCTTGTAAAGTCGCCAGTGAAGTTGGGAACCCTTCCTTCCTGGCCTCTCGGAAAGGGGCACTCACGAGACATGTGACCGCCCCTTCCACAACGGAAGCAAGAATAGGCTGGCGGTGAAGGCTGACGCGCAGCAGCTCTGCATTCCCGGGTGCTGTGTGTAGAACTTCGATGGTATTCACACCATACATTACGCCGTGATGTTGGAGGCGAGGAAAGAGACAGCAGGTGGCGGTGAGGTGGCAACAGGGAACAGGTTGTAGCGGTCTCGAGTACGGGGTGGTCGGTCTGGAATACGTCGTTGGAGCTGGTAGTCGTCATCTTGGATGTTGTTCGAAGACTGGTGGCGAGTGTTGGAACTGCTGTGCCTGATGCCGTACCGTGAGTTCCAAAGCTTCTGGGCGGTTTCTGCGAGCTGGATAGGTGAACAATCATCCTTGAGGACAAGGAGATCCCGCAAGGTGGAAGGCAAGCCAGCAAGGAAGACTCGCCTGATCAATTCCGAAGGCTCTCCAACAGCTCCTCGGTGGTCCCGGTATCCTTGAAAGACAGACGCCTCCACCTCAAGGAAGAAGTCCATTGGAGCCTGCCTCTCAGTCATGGTGTGATCGTACAGAACTTTGAAAAAGTCAGAGGCGGTGTACGTGCCCCTAAACTTACACCTCAGCTGCCGCTTGAAGGTGTCCCAGTCCTGAATCCCATCGAAGCTCTTGGAGTTGATGATGGTCTCCACTCTGCCTCGACAGCTCGCTCTCGCAGCACGGATGTATGCGTCATTACTGGTGGGCCGCACCAGGTTTTCGATGGCCCTGATGTAGCTCTCTACCTCCTGGTTCCTCTTCAGCGGCTCACAAGCAGAGGTTTCTCCCTTAAAGTGAGGGCTCGAGGCTCGGGACACAAGGTAAGGGATGACATCTCTGGAAACCAGTGAAGGCTGCTGGTGTCGAAGGTGACCCTCTGCTGGCTCATCGCGGTACCTTGGGCGTACGGGAGTTGACAATCTTGGGGCTGGCTCGGGAAAAGTCTGTCTAGCCTCACGCACGTAAAAAGACCCAGGCTGTGCTTCTTCCTCCCTTCGGTATCCCGGTAGTTGCTGGTTCTGGAGAGACCGCTCTTGTCGTTGAAGACGCCTTTCCCTCTCTTCTAACTGCCGCTGCCATTCCTGGAGGTCTTCCCTAGTAGCTACATGGTGGATGGGGCTGGAAGGCCTGGCCGTGCGTGGTGAGGTAGCTTCTCGAGTGCATGGGAGTGGCGCGTCTGCTGGCGGTTCCTCAGGCTGTACTGCTGAGGGAACCTGGCTCCCATTACTGCGTGATACCACAGCTTCAGTAGGTGCAGCCCTTTTCCGGAGTTGGTCCTCAAGTCGCTGCAGCCTGTCCTTGCTCGTCCGGGCCATCTCCTCCATCCTGCGAAGCATTTCCTCCCTGTTCTTAGCGATCAGCTCAGTCATCCTCTGCACCATCTCCTCCATGATCGTGACTTCTCCTTCCACGGCTCGAACAGCGTCCTGCACTTCGGTGTTGGAACCCTGAACCACTATGACTGGAAGGGTTGTACGGTTGTCAGGCGATGAAGTGCGCGAGCTTGGCTGACTCGACGATCTTGTGTTGCGCAAAGAACGTCCACGTCCAGGCATAGTAGAAGCCTGGTGACAAAAGGGAGCGAAGTCCCACACACACTGGAGCTGTGTAGCTCAAAAACACAAGTACAAAAAGTAGCCAGAGATACTGGCTAACACAAAGTGAACAGTGATGCGTGATCAACTGAGCCAAACTGGCGCATTAAAACTTAAAAACTGCCCGTAAACTGGGTAAAATACAAAAAAAAAAAAAAACGAACCAAGTGCGAACAAAGGGGGAAAAGTAAAATTAGCAGGGGTAAAAGCAAGATTAAAACACAGCAAAATATAGGTATCCCTATACCTAGCAAGAGCCATAAAATAAAACTAACTGGTGAGCGGGCATTAGTAAAAACAGACAAAAAATTAAAATGCTGAAATAAGAAAAGCCTCGCTCAAAAATACTAAAACACTACAAAAACCTGCAAGAAAAGCACAGAACATAAAACACAAGAAATGTGGCTCTTCTAAAACTACTAAAACAGCTAACCTAACAGGAAAAAGCTAAACACTGGACGTTAAAAATCTTCATATTAGTCAACGAGCAGAGAAAGCTCATAAATACACTCCTGGTAGGTCCCACTCGCTGCCACCAAAATTGGGTGTACCTGTAAGGTTATGTGAATGAGGAACCCAAAAGAAGCCAACCGTGAGGTGGAAGACTTCAGGCTTAGGGGCCAAGGAAAATGAGGGGGCCCCGTTCGTTCCTCGCAAAGGGGGTGATGGGACCAAGCTGAAGGCTAGGAACCAACACGACCTCACAAGCCAAATTATCCCCGGAGATGCAGGTCTACCAGGAGTGTGACCAATATGAAGATTGGTACATAAAATACAATAAAAAAATAAATCCTAAAATGAACTGTAAAAGTAACCAATGTGCAGAAGGCACCAAAGTAAAACTGAAACTAAAATGTAAAAATATTACAAGTGCCAGAAGGGCTTACATACAGTAAAACTTGCCAGAAGGGCTGAACAATTATTGAAAATATGCCAGAAGGGCTTAAAAACAGTAAAAAGAACTGGCATCTAAGTTAAAATACGTAAAATGACACAAACAAGGAGTAGAGGTAAGAGATAGCTTGAAGAAAAGTAAATGAAAAGATCGTAAAACCAGAAAAGTAAAAAGTAAAAGCTGAAGTAAAAGTTCAGGTAAAGGACGAGTAAAAGGGTAAAACGAATAAAAGAAAGTAGTAAAAGGAACCAGTAAAAGTAAATAAAACTCAGAGTAAGTAAAAAGTAAAAGTAAAGGCACACATATCCGGGTCATCTGGTCCTGGGGCATCGTCATCGGTGACAGCTTCGCATGTGGCAACCGCAACAGAGGGTGGTAGTAAGGCGCCCTCTATATCCCAGTCTTCCTCTGGAATGTCAGGTAAGTCGGCAGAAAAGTCATGCCATTCCAGCTCTGGTTCGACAGATCCATCCAGTGACAAGGATTTGGTGAAGTGCTTCGGCTCTGTGACGGCAGAAGCAGTTGTAAATGCACTCTCCTCTTCAGCTTGAAGTAAAAACCCGTGCTCTGTCGTGGCAGATGTGGATGATCCAAGGCTACGGGGTAAAGCACATCCTGTACTGATGGGACACCTGTCTCGCCCGGCAGTAGCAATACCAGTAGACCTATGGGCTGTGTAGTTCTTGTCTTGTCCATCCTCAGGGCCAGTCCTGACAGGAGGTACATGATTCCTGGCAGCTGTCTCCCGGAAGGTTGACTGGGGTTGAACATGATGGCTCGTGGAGTGGGGAACACTGTAGACCTCTCCCAGAGGTGTGACAGTCCCGAGTCTGGTACCCTGTTTCAATACTAGCGGCCGTGAATTGTGATTCAGGGCCCATATGGAGCATCGGCGTCGAGTGGCGGTCGTAACAAGGTGTGGAAGAGTCAGGTCATCGGTCACGGCCGGGGTCAAAACGACATCTCCGTCTGCTTGACCCAGCCGAGAAATGCAGCTTTCCAGAAAGCGACCAGAGTGTGGTGGAATGGTAGTTGGTCTGGCAAGATGGACAGCGGCTTCTTGTGGAGCAGGTGCATGGAGTCCAGGAGGAGAATCAGTCAGGCCTGAGTCAACCAGGCTAATCTGTAGGGAGTGGGCATCGGTGTATAGGAGCGACAGCTCACAACCTCCCAGGATGAGCAGTCCATGAGGTGATTGGGCTTCCGACTGCAAAGTGAAGTCCTGGCGTCGCAAGAAGTCAGTCCCAAGAAGGACATCGCCATGGAAGGACAGATCAGCCACTATGGTGCGGTGAAGTAGAACAAGATCTGGACTGATGGTAAAGCCGAGTGTCACCTCTGCAGCTGGGTGGAAAGGCTCCCCTGAGACGCCTTGGAGGATCTTGCTAGAAGCATGATGTCGGAGCTTCTTCGCCGGATCGAGGACTCCTAAAGCACTTGGCTTAACTAAAGTCACCTGAGACCCAGTGTCGATGAAGCAGAGAAGAGTCTTCCCATCAACACTGAGTGCCACGACTGGACATCCGCCGACTGCTGGGGTAGTTACTGCTGCTGTTGTTTGGACCGGCTCTGTCTGGACTGTGATGGAGCATGTGCGGGTTCCCTCTTGTAAAGTCGCCAGTGAAGTTGGGAACCCTTCCTTCCTGGCCTCTCGGAAAGGGGCACTCACGAGACATGTGACCGCCCCTTCCACAACGGAAGCAAGAATAGGCTGGCGGTGAAGGCTGACGCGCAGCAGCTCTGCATTCCCGGGTGCTGTGTGTAGAACTTCGATGGTATTCACACCATACATTACGCCGTGATGTTGGAGGTGAGGAAAGAGACAGCAGGTGGCGGTGAGGTGGCAACAGGGAACAGGTTGTAGCGGTCTCGAGTACGGGGTGGTCGGTCTGGAATACTTCGTTGGAGCTGGTAGTCGTCATCTTGGATGTTGTTCGAAGACTGGTGGCGAGTGTTGGAACTGCTGTGCCTGATGCCGTACCGTGAGTTCCAAAGCTTCTGGGCGGTTTCTGCGAGCTGGATAGGTGAACAATCATCCTTGAGGGCAAGGAGATCCCGCAGGGTGGAAGGCAAGCCAGCAAGGAAGACTCGCCTGATCAATTCCGAAGGCTCTCCAACAGCTCCTCGGTGGTCCCAGTATCCTTGAAAGACAGACGCCTCCACCTCAAGGAAGAAGTCCATTGGAGCCTGCCTCTCAGTCATGGTGTGATCGTACAGAACTTTGAAAAAGTCAGAGGCGGTGTACGTGCCCCTAAACTTACACCTCAGCTGCCGCTTGAAGGTGTCCCAGTCCTGAATCCCATCGAAGCTCTTGGAGTTGATGATGGTCTCCACTCTGCCTCGACAGCTCGCTCTCGCAGCACGGATGTATGCGTCATTACTGGTGGGCCGCACCAGGTTTTCGATGGCCCTGATGTAGCTCTCTACCTCCTGGTTCCTCTTCAGCGGCTCACAAGCAGAGGTTTCTCCCTTAAAGTGAGGGCTCGAGGCTCGGGACACAAGGTAAGGGATGACATCTCTGGAAACCAGTGAAGGCTGCTGGTGTCGAAGGTGACCCTCTGCTGGCTCATCGCGGTACCTTGGGCGTACGGGAGTTGACAATCTTGGGGCTGGCTCGGGAAAAGTCTGTCTAGCCTCACGCACGTAAAAAGACCCAGGCTGTGCTTCTTCCTCCCTTCGGTATCCCGGTAGTTGCTGGTTCTGGAGAGACCGCTCTTGTCGTTGAAGACGCCTTTCCCTCTCTTCTAACTGCCGCTGCCATTCCTGGAGGTCTTCCCTAGTAGCTACATGGTGGATGGGGCTGGAAGGCCTGGCCGTGCGTGGTGAGGTAGCTTCTCGAGTGCATGGGAGTGGCGCGTCTGCTGGCGGTTCCTCAGGCTGTACTGCTGAGGGAACCTGGCTCCCATTACTGCGTGATACCACAGCTTCAGTAGGTGCAGCCCTTTTCCGGAGTTGGTCCTCAAGTCGCTGCAGCCTGTCCTTGCTCGTCCGGGCCATCTCCTCCATCCTGCGAAGCATTTCCTCCCTGTTCTTAGCGATCAGCTCAGTCATCCTCTGCACCATCTCCTCCATGATCGTGACTTCTCCTTCCACGGCTCGAACAGCGTCCTGCACTTCGGTGTTGGAACCCTGAACCACTATGACTGGAAGGGTTGTACGGTTGTCAGGCGATGAAGTGCGCGAGCTTGGCTGACTCGACGATCTTGTGTTGCGCAAAGAACGTCCACGTCCAGGCATAGTAGAAGCCTGGTGACAAAAGGGAGCGAAGTCCCACACACACTGGAGCTGTGTAGCTCAAAAACACAAGTACAAAAAGTAGCCAGAGATACTGGCTAACACAAAGTGAACAGTGATGCGTGATCAACTGAGCCAAACTGGCGCATTAAAACTTAAAAACTGCCCGTAAACTGGGTAAAATACAAAAAAAAAAAAAACGAACCAAGTGCGAACAAAGGGGGAAAAGTAAAATTAGCAGGGGTAAAAGCAAGATTAAAACACAGCAAAATATAGGTATCCCTATACCTAGCAAGAGCCATAAAATAAAACTAACTGGTGAGCGGGCATTAGTAAAAACAGACAAAAAATTAAAATGCTGAAATAAGAAAAGCCTCGCTCAAAAATACTAAAACACTACAAAAACCTGCAAGAAAAGCACAGAACATAAAACACAAGAAATGTGGCTCTTCTAAAACTACTAAAACAGCTAACCTAACAGGAAAAAGCTAAACACTGGACGTTAAAAATCTTCATATTAGTCAACGAGCAGAGAAAGCTCATAAATACACTCCTGGTAGGTCCCACTCGCTGCCACCAAAATTGGGTGTACCTGTAAGGTTATGTGAATGAGGAACCCAAAGGAAGCCAACCGTGAGGCGGAAGACTTCAGGCTTAGGGGCCAAGGAAAATGAGGGGGCCCCGTTCGTTCCTCGCAAAGGGGGTGATGGGACCAAGCTGAAGGCTAGGAACCAACACGACCTCACAAGCCAAATTATCCCCGGAGATGCAGGTCTACCAGGAGCGTGACCAATATGAAGATTGGTACATAAAATACAATAAAAAAATAAATCCTAAAATGAACTGTAAAAGTAACCAATGTGCAGAAGGCACCAAAGTAAAACTGAAACTAAAATGTAAAAATATTACAAGTGCCAGAAGGGCTTACATACAGTAAAACTTGCCAGAAGGGCTGAACAATTATTGAAAATATGCCAGAAGGGCTTAAAAACAGTAAAAAGAACTGGCATCTAAGTTAAAATACGTAAAATGACACAAACAAGGAGTAGAGGTAAGAGATAGCTTGAAGAAAAGTAAATGAAAAGATCGTAAAACCAGAAAAGTAAAAAGTAAAAGCTGAAGTAAAAGTTCAGGTAAAGGACGAGTAAAAGGGTAAAACGAATAAAAGAAAGTAGTAAAAGGAACCAGTAAAAGTAAATAAAACTCAGAGTAAGTAAAAAGTAAAAGTAAAGGCACACATATCCGGGTCATCTGGTCCTGGGGCATCGTCATCGGTGACAGCTTCGCATGTGGCAACCGCAACAGAGGGTGGTAGTAAGGCGCCCTCTATATCCCAGTCTTCCTCTGGAATGTCAGGTAAGTCGGCAGAAAAGTCATGCCATTCCAGCTCTGG
>NC_091570.1:21145798-21153298 GCF_042767895.1 Penaeus vannamei
GTGTAATGTTGGTGTTCTTTTTGTGCGATGTAATTGTTATTGTATGATGGTGTTATTGTGTGATGGTGGTGTTATTTTGTGATGTGGGTAGTGTTTTTGTGTAATGTTGTGGTCTTTTTGTGCGATGTAATTGTTATTGTATGATGGTGTTATTGTGTGATGGTGGTGTTATTTTGTGATGTGGGTAGTGTTTTTGTGTAATGTTGGTGTTCTTTTTGTGCGATGTAATTGTTATTGTATGATGTTGGTGTTATTGTGTGATGGTGGTGTTATTTTGTGATGTGGGTAGTGTTTTTGTGTAATGTTGGTGGTCTTTTTGTGCGATGTAATTGTTATTGTATGATGTTGGTGTTATTGTGTGATGGTGGTGTTATTTTGTGATGTGGGTAGTGTTTTTGTGTAATGTTGGTGTTCTTTTTGTGCGATGTAATTGTTATTGTATGATGTTGGTGTTATTGTGTGATTTTGGTGTTATTTTGTGATGTGGGTAGTGTTTTTGTGTAATGTTGGTGGACTTTTTGTGCGATGTAATTGTTATTGTATGATGTTGGTGTTATTGTCTGTTGGTAGGGTTATTTAGCGAAGTAGGAAGTGTTTTTGTGTAATGTTGGAGTAATTTTTGTGCGATGTAATTGTTATTGTATGATGGTGTTATTGTGTTATGAAGGTGTTATTTTGTGATGTGGGTAGTGTTTTTGTGTAATGTTGGTGGTCTTTTTGTGCGATGTAATTGTTATTGTATGATGTTGGTGTTATTGTGTGATGGTGGTGTTATTTTGTGATGTGGGTAGTGTTTTTGTGTAATGTTGGTGGTCTTTTTGTGCGATGTAATTGTTATTGTATGATGTTGGTGTTATTGTGTGATGGTGGTGTTATTTTGTGATGTGGGTAGTGTTTTTGTGTAATGTTGGTGGTCTTTTTGTGCGATGTAATTGTTATTGTATGATGTTGGTGTTATTGTGTGATGGTGGTGTTATTTTGTGATGTGGGTAGTGTTTTTGTGTAATGTTGGTGGTCTTTTTGTGCGATGTAATTGTTATTGTATGATGTTGGTGTTATTGTGTGATGGTGTTATTTTGTGATGTGGGTAGTGTTTTTGTGTAATGTTGGTGTTCTTTTTGTGCGATGTAATTGTTATTGTATGATGTTGGTGTTATTGTGTGATGGAGGTGTTATTTTGTGATGTGGGTAGTGTTTTTGGGTAATGTTGGTGTTCTTTTTGTGCGATGTAATTGTTATTATATGATGTTGGTGTTATTGTGTGATGGTGGTGTTATTTTGTGATGTGGGTAGTGGTTTTGTGTATTGTTGGTGTTCTTTTTGTGCGATGTAATTGTTATTGTATGATGTTGGTGTTATTGTGTGATGGTGGTGTTATTTTGTGATGTGGGTAGTGTTTTTGTGTAATGTTGGTGGTCTTTTTGTGCGATGTAATTGTTATTGTATGATGTTGGTGTTATTGTGTGATGGTGGTGTTATTTTGTGATGTGGGTAGTGTTTTTGTGTAATGTTGGTGGTCTTTTTGTGCGATGTAATTGTTATTGTATGATGTTGGTGTTATTGTGTGATGGTGGTGTTATTTTGTGATGTGGGTAGTGTTTTTGTGTAATGTTGGTGGTCTTTTTGTGCGATGTAATTGTTATTGTATGATGTTGGTGTTATTGTGTGATGGTGGTGTTATTTTGTGATGTGGGTAGTGTTTTTGTGTAATGTTGGTGGTCTTTTTGTGCGATGTAATTGTTATTGTATGATGTTGGTGTTATTGTGTGATGGTGGTGTTATTTTGTGATGTGGGTAGTGTTTTTGTGTAATGTTGGTGTTCTTTTTGTGCGATGTAATTGTTATTGTATGATGTTGGTGTTATTGTGTGATTTTGGTGTTATTTTGTGATGTGGGTAGTGCTTTTGTGTAATGTTGGTGTTCTTTTTGTGCGATGTAATTGTTATTGTATGATGTTGATGTTATTGTGTGATGGTGGTGTTTTTTTGTGATGTGGGTAGTGTTTTTGTGTTATGTTGGTGTTCTTTTTGTGCGATGTAATTGTTATTGTATGATGTTGGTGTTATTGTGTGATGGTGGTGTTATTTTGTGATGTGGGTAGTGTTTTTGTGTAATGTTGGTGTTCTTTTTGTGCGATGTAATTGTTATTGTATCATGTTGCTGTTATTGTGTGATGGTGGTGTTATTTTGTGATGTGGGTAGTGTTTTTGTGTAATGTTGTGGTCTTTTTGTGCGATGTAATTGTTATTGTATGATGTTGGTGTTATTGTGTGATGGTGGTGTTATTTTGTGATGTGGGTAGTGTTTTTGTGTAATGTTGTTGTTCTTTTTGTGCGATGTAATTGTTATTGTATGATGTTGGTGTTATTGTGTGATGGTGGTGTTATTTTGTGATGTGGGTAGTGTTTTTGTGTAATGTTGGTGTTCTTTTTGTGCGATGTAATTGTTATTGTATGATGTTGGTGTTATTGTGTGATGGTGGTGTTATTTTGTGATGTGGGTAGTGTTTTTGTGTAATGTTGGTGTTCTTTTTGTGCGATGTAATTGTTATTGTATGATGTTGGTGTTATTGTGTGATGGTGCTATTGTTGCGGACGGAAGACTTTGTATGTGGATTCTTAGTAGCAGCGTTTTTTTTTTTTTTTTTATTTATTTATTTTTTTTAGAACATGAGATTAACTTCCATCATTATTGTAAGGATTATAAGCGACAAAGATTTCAAGAAAACTTTATAAGCTCTGAAATTTGTTAAGGTCTCTTGGTAAAATTAACGCTCATCTCGCGATTGAAATTATCGCAAAATTGTAGAGAAACGACACACACGTATGCACGCATACGTTTGTATGTATGTATGTTTATTTAAATGTACATACATATATAAATACATCCATACACACATATGTGTATATATGCGCATATATATATATATATATATATATATATATATATATATATATATATATATATATATAATGCTGTAAATTACAATGATATGAATAACTTCCAATCACCTCTGATACAGTGGATGAAAGATTAATCCATACGAGGTGTTTGTATGACTCCAATGCAAAAGACCAAATACTAAAAATATTTTGTCTAATGTACATACCTTTCAAATAATCGACTTAGTCCTTGTACAAAAAGAAAGAAAAAAAAAATTATATATATATATATATATATATATATATATATATAACAAATAATAATAGAAATAAATGAATAAATAAAATCAGACAACCTCTGCTACCACGCCCGAAAATTCTTCATCGAACCGAAGTCCGTCTCTTGTGCCCTTCCCGCCCCTTCCCTTCCCTTCCCTTCCCCTCGTGCCCTATGACGGCCCTGCGGATCCTCGCCGTTCCACGGGCGCCGCCAATTGCCCGGCTCTTGTCTGCTCCGTCGTCCTGAAATGAACTGCGATTTTCCTAAGAAATCAGTCCACGTACACGCAAACACACATACGCAAACGCACACACGTATACACACACACACACACACACACACGCATATATATATATATATATATATATATATATATATATATATGTGTGTGTGTGTGTGTGTGTGTGTGTGTGTGTGTGTGTGTGTGTGTGTGTGTGTGTGTGAGTGTGTACGTATGTATAAATATAAATATATATATATATATATATATATATATATATATATATATATATATATATATATATATATATATATATACATATATAAGAATAACAAATTAATTCAGAACATATACGAATTATTCAGAAAGAATAGTAGCAATAATAGCAGTAGTAGTTAATACGTTACTTTCCTTCTTTTATGTGTCTCTCTCTCGTTGATGTGTGGCAATGTCTTTCTGTGTTTTATGGTTTTGTTCTGATCCAATAAAATGTCTTTGGCTCCGTGTCATTGGAAAAAATGACTAAAAACTTAGATTGCGACAAGAACAAGATACTTATATTATATATATCAAAACATTTACGTTACTGGGAAAATCCGATTACATTACTCCTTTATCTTTCTCTAATAATGGAATTGTTTTCTTATATATATATATATATATATATATATATATATATATATATATAATATATATATGTGTGTGTGTGTATGAGTGAGTGAGTGTGAATGCGTGTGTGTGTGTGTGTGTGTGTGTGTGTGTGTGTGTGTGTGTGTGTGTGTGTGTGTGTGTGTGTGTGTGTGTGTGTGTGTGTGTGTGTGTGTGAAAGAAAAGCTTACAAAAAATCTCGCAGACGCAAAAATTCTAATATCTGTATTTACAAATCACACGCATTTATCCACAGACTATATTAAAATGATAAATTGGTTCTTTCTAAACTATGACAAGCAATCTCTTTCGATTCTACTCACTATGAAGTGGGATGAAACGTAATTTAGAATCTCACTTGCCGTCAGTTACAATTCTTGCCCATGAAAGGTTATCTGGAATCCTTTTCTCTAGGACTCTTCATATTAAATTACTCTTGTAGACGATTACTTAATCCAGGATAGAGGTGAGCAGCATAAACCTACATAATAATCTTTGTACATGTACAGAATAATGCTTGTATAATGTTGGAACTTTACACCGAGACTTGTTTGGTAATATTACTGTTTTCTTTCCTTTAGCTTATGTCTTCTTGGTAGTCTTTAAATACCTCTGTACTCGTGTCCTTGTATGTATGTAATCCCTTATTTTATAAGCACCTGTTAAGAACGGTTTATCTTTAGGATTTTCGTCTTTTTAGTTTCCTCCTTCTCCTTCTTAGCTCTAGTCGACTACATACATCTCAAAGAGTCCTTTTAGCGTTAGACCTTCCTATTACGTTTGTATTTGCCGTCTTTTTAACGTTCACATTATCGCTACTATTACTAATAGTATAACTAACATGCCTGTCACCAATGCCGTTGCTAATGGTAGTTAATTGATCGTCTTACTTTCATAAATAAGTAAAATTCAGCCATATGATAAAGGAACTATACAACTAACCAAAGAATAATGATAATAATAAAAATCTATTCTCTTAAAAAAAAAAGTAATAAAAAACCATCAGAATTATGAATCGAGGGGGCTACCTCGACTCAGGGCGCATATCAACAGAATATCATAAATGAGATTCTTTTCCTCTTCATTACGAAGTTGAAGATACACTTCAGCACCCCAGGCAACTTTAGATGGCCTTCAGAATCTGTTATCAATGAGTCAACTTTGTTGTTATCTAGTTATTCAAAGTTACATGGTCAAATAAAGTGTTTACTGGTGAAAAAGCAGCAACATTTTGCATATGTATATAAAGTCTTTGCCGGGTCATAAACCTTATAAGACGATATTTATGTTCAACAAAAATATGGTTGTCTAGATTGTCAATTACAAATCAATGTGATGGAAAACAGCTTTAGGCAACCAACCAGAAAAGAGAAAAATAAATACTCACACACACATACACGTACATACACATACACACACACATATATATATGTGTGTTGTGTGTGTGTGTGTGTGTGTGTGTATGTGTGTGTGTGAATATATATATATATATATATATATATATATATATATATGTATATATATATATATATATATATATATATATATATATATATATATATATATATATATATATATATAGTTTTTTTTTTTTTTTTTCTTTATCTCGCCGGTAGAATACACTGAAGATCCTTCACATAAGAAACAATACGTAAACAAATCCAAACATAATAAGAAAAGGAAAATATAAGAATCTGTATACGCATAATTCATAATGAATATTTAGGGAAGTAAAAAATAAGAATTGATGACCACGATGACCATGAAACAGCGGCCAAATGTGGCGTATCGCCGATGGAAGACACTGAAAACCCATTCATATATGAAATAATACTTGGACAAAACCAAAACAGAATGAAAAAAATATATATATAACAATTTAGAAATAAATCATTCATGATAAATATTTAGGAAAGGAGAAAAAAAAAAAAGAGTTGATGACCACGATGACCATGAAACATATATATATATATATATATATATATATATATATATATATATATATATATATATATATATATATATATAGGAAAACAATTCCATGTTTCGTCTCTCGAAGCCAAGTGTCGGAAGCTGATCATAACCCCGGACGCGCTCTTAAAGCAGGAGGGAACTTGGGCGCGTCCTCATGGTGTAGTGATCTGCCGCTCTTACTGCCTCTTCTGACGACCCACACCCCGCTCAGCATCACCGGAATCCCCCCTAAGAAGCCCCGAGAAAAGGAAACTAATTTTGGACCAGGGCGTGAGGATTCCGACGGAGGCGCTGGAGGAGGACGATGGCGACGCCCTGGGCATTTTTTCATTTGCGAGGAGAGATGACCAATATTACGATCCGACGGCAACCCGATTTCCTGCTAGAGGTCTGCGAAGGATGACTTCGGGAGGTCGCCCTCGAAAACACGCATTTTTCAAGATGGTGCCCAAGATGGCGACGGACAAGGGTGAGGGAAAAGAGTCAACGGGCATTCGGCGCCAAACCCCCTCAGCTAGCCCACGGAGAACAATTATATCGCTTGTTTAAATTCCTGTATATATGCTCCTTTCTTTTTATATTACTGATATTTTATATATATTTCTTTGTAAAGAACCTTTTATTTTTTATTTAACACGGCAATTTTTTAGTAAATTCGCATTTTTAGGTATTCATTCTTTAATGCAGACGACATTTAACAATGAAATGAGTCTTGATGCGCGACCATCTCCTGGCGCACGACCTTGTTACCATAAATAAGGTGGGGTCAACCACCTGAGCTGAGTTGCGCACAGGCATCGAGTCATTAAGCTACGGCTGGGTTATCCCTCAGATAACCGCCGCTTTTTTTATTTAGCTTTGCTCTTTTTATTTTTGTTTTCTCTGTTTTACGCTTTTTAACCAATGGACCTTACAGTGAGTCTGCAGCTATATAAGGTATTGTTTTTATCCGTTTTATTTTATATTGCCCCATTTTTACGTACATTTCTTTTGCTTTTATTGTTTCGGAGGTTTTGCTTATTTTGTGTTTCATGCTTTAACGTTTTTTTGTGCTTTTAATAATAATAGTTTGAGTTTTGCCTTTTGTTTCGTTTACCATTTATGATTCATATTTATAATTTACAGTTTACTAACGAATTGGATATATAAAGGAAATGATAACAGACAGTTTAATGGCTTGACTTTAAAGATAACTTACAAATATACTGACAAAGCGTAACGTAGTTTACCGATTCATTGAATTTATTTTAACTTTGTTTTAATTAGTCATGAGTTTCATTTGCTTTGATGATTTTAATGTTACGTTTTATCAATTACACGCACTTTGAATTAATTATCTATTTTGTCTATGATATATGCTTTGGTCGAAACTTTTGTCTGTGAAACACGCTACCAGTATCGACATCACACCACGAGAACATGAAAATTACTCTGTGCCGAAACAGGAGGCCGGAGGCTTAGGTCTCGTTGGCTCCTACGGCCCCGCGAACTAGGGG
>NC_091570.1:21158298-21168298 GCF_042767895.1 Penaeus vannamei
TGGCGAATGTGAGCCGGGCCACTCTAACTGAACTGATTTCCTCCTCAGACCCGAAGACGGAATCGAGGACGATTCCGAAACTGTTGTCTCACTTTCTTCAATAAATTTAGTTTGTGCATTGTGGGTCTTTCTACCATATATATATATATATATATATATATATATATATATATATATATATATATATATATATATATATATATATATAAATATATATATATATATATATATTATATATATATATATTTATATATATATATATATATATATATATATATATATATATATATATATATATATATATATACACACACACACACACGCACACAAACACACACACATGTATATATATATGTGTGTATATATACTTATCTATATCTACATCTATATCTATATAGATATAGATATACATCTCTCTGTCAGGAGAGAGAATTAACATATATAGTTAACAAACAAATTTTATTGATATTCATATCCTAAAGCCAAGCGGAGAGCGAAAGCTAATACTTAATTCACGTAAACATATGATATGAGGCGCGTAATCCCGGCACTTTATTCCGGAAACTTGTAACCTAATAACACCCTGGTTCGTTATGAGCTGAAACTAATGGGGATTTGGGAAATGTTTTGGTATTTTGGTTCGTGATATATTTGTCTTATGGCTGGCTGGTATGGTGGTTCGTTGTATGCTTCGTTTAATGGTATTTTCAATCATTCCTTTTGCGTGTTGGGTCGTGGCGTTTCTATGTCTGGCTATAGGAGTTGTGATGTTAGGTCGCGATGTTACGGTGTGGTTTGGTATGTTTGTGTGTCCTATTTTCATGGTTTGTGATGTTTTGGTATATTTGTTTGTTAATGTTTTATTAGCTCGTCGTACATTGTTTCTTAATATACTTGATACAAAATTATATGCTATATTATTGTTCGTTCATGTTATGTTTGTGTTGTATGTTGGGATGTTAGGTCGCGATAATGTCATCTTTTACGATGTGGTTTGGTATGTTTGTGTGTGGTATTCTTATGTTTTATGATAAGTTTTGGTATATTAGTTTGTTAATGTTTTATTAGTTCGTCGTATATTGTTTCTTAATATACTTGATGCAAAATTATATGCTATATTATTGTTCGTTTATGTTATGTTTGTGTTCTATGCTTTGTACTGATATTCCCTTAAGTCTCTGTACTCCAAACAATTCATCTATGAATATAAAATTACTAAGAAGAAGAGAAAATAGATATGCATATAAATACCTGCATTACCCTCTCGTGTTACACTTTCCATGCTATCAACATTTTTATTCCAGTATCAGAATTTGAAGTCGCGAGAGGAGAGAGAATCCTATAGAGTGCTAAGCTTTTCGGGTCTGTTAGCTGAGTTGTATGGGGGAGGGGGAGGGGGGGATGGGAAATGAGAATTCGTTGGGTTGGGTCTCTCTCTTTCTCTCCCTCCCTCTCTCTCTCACACACACACTCTCTCTCCCTCCCTCCCATTCTGTCTATTTCTCTCTCTCTCTCTCTCTCTCTCTCTCTCTCTCTCTCTCTCTCTCTCTCTCTCTCTCTCTCTCTCTCTCTCTCTCTCTCTCTCTCCCTTTCTTTCTCTCCCTCTTCCCCCCCTCTCTCATGATGTTGCTGTTGTTTTTCTTATTATTATAATTTTCATTACTATAATTATCATTCTTGTTATTATCATTTTCATCATCATTACTGTTAATACAATCGTAATTTTCATTATGTGGTGGCATTTTGTTTCACCTGTAAATTATATTAATATGAGTTATATTAATGAGTGAATATATATTTTCTTTAATCAAGAAGAAATGAATGTGTTTGAATTTGGCGGTCTTTTCCTTACATGATATTTGCTTTCTTGATAAAATTAATTATTGATACCAATTAGTGCTCCTCAGGCATTGCTCTCATGCCTTCCTGCCATGGTCGCTTGACATTGCGTTCGAGTGGTTGTGATTGTCGATGGCTTGGGTTTCGGTTTAAGTGCATGTTTCATGTTTTTTGTGTGGACTGTGGTGTATATTGGTAAATTCCTTTGCTCCTCTTTTCATGAGAAGTTTTTCCATCATAAAAGGCACCCTGGAAAATAAAATAAAATGTTTTCTGAATCAATCAGATTAATTTGAATGGGTCGGGAGGTTTTGGGGAGCATAGCGTGGATGGTCTACAAGACGTGCATTTATTACATGTTAAATATTGGATATTCTGCCGGGAGTATTGGGTGTCACATTGAAGTAAGTGGTTATCCATTGGCTAGTGCACGCTACCGCCTAATATGAATAATTAGAGTTTGTTGTATACATAATGAATAGTGTTTATATAACAGTAACGTGTCGCGTGCCAAGACACAGATTAAGTAAATGTTTTTAACTGTTTACCTTTGCATTTTGGGATTTGTATGCAAGTTCCCTTGTGGCATTTCATCTGGGTTGCTGATGATTAATCTCGCTGAAATCATTGGATTCACTAGAGGTATAATATATCCCAGTTCTCATAAACATATTGGTCTGAGTCATCCCACGCCAACCCAAGTCCTGGGGGCCCTCGGTAAGCAATCTCTCTCTTCTGTCAGGCAGGAATTGACTTATTGGCAAAATGATCCTGTGGTGGCAATCGTGGTATATTTCACATGATCCTTTGTAGGTAAATTCTTTCTTTTCAGGAAGGGGCTTTGATCAGCTGTTCTGTCAGGTGAGGATGGTGTAAGTGACGCTCCATTTAAATAATCAATGCAGATATACGCAATGCCTGGGATATATCACAGCTCACTTTCGGAGGAAACATCCAAGCATCCCAGGAATTATTCGTGAATTGTGGGAGTTTAAGGTACAGAGTAAGCTTCTCCTTTATTTAAAAGGTTCAACACATAATGTTTTTATCATCATTATTGCTATTGCTACCATTGTTCTTGCTATAATCATAATCATTATCAATAACATTATCCTCGTTACAAAATCATTAATATCCTCATTATCATTATTATCGATATCATCATGGACATTGTTTTTATTATAAACGATAAAATGATAATGAATAAAGTTGGAGCTAAAAGAAAGATGCTTCGAGAAACTGAATACTGAATGGAATCCCTCGAGATTACTGTACAATGGTAGCACGGACTATGCTATTTACTTAATCATAATATAGTACAGCTGAGGATTATCCGCTAGAGAGAGGGAGAGGGAGAGAGCTAGGGAGGGAAAGAGAGAGAGAGAGAGAGAGAGACAGAGAGAGAGAGAGAGAGAGAGAGAGAGAGAGAGAGAGAGAGAGAGAGAGAGAGAGAGAGAGAGAGAGAGAGAGAGAGAGAGAGAGAGAGAGAGAGAGAGAGAGAGACAGACAGAGAGAAAAAGAGAGAGAGAAAGGGAGAGATAGGGTGGAGAAAGAGATAGATAGATTGATAGAGAGAGATAGAGAGATAGAGAGAGATAGAGAAGGAGGGAGGGAGAGGGAGAGAGAGGTAATTAGAGAAAGAGATAAATAGAAATATAGAAAGAAAGGGAGATAGATAGATATTTATAGATAAATATAGACAGGGAGAGGGAGAGAGAGAAAGAGGGTGGGGGGTATGAGAGGGGAGAGAGAGAGAGAGAGAGAGAGAGAGAGAGAGAGAGAGAGAGAGAGAGAGAGAGAGAGAGAGAGAGAGAGAGAGAGAGAGAGAGAGAGAGAGAGGGTTAGGTGGGAGGGGAGGGAGGGAGGGAGGAGGGAGGGAGGGAGAGAGAGAGAGAGAGAGAGAGAGAGAGAGAGAGAGAGAGAGAGAGAGAGAGAGAGAGAGAGAGAGAGAGAGAGAGAGAGAGTGGGAGTGAGGGAGAGAGAGAAAGAGTGAGTGAGCGAGAGAGAGAGAGAGAGAGAGGGAGAGAGAGAGGGAGAGAGAGAGAGAGAGAGAGAGAGAGAGAGAGAGAGAGAGAGAGAGAGAGAGAGAGAGAGAGAGAGAGAGAGAGAGAGAGAGAGAGAGAGAGAGATTGAGAGAGGGGTAGTGAGGGAAAGAGAGAAAGAGAGTGTAGAGAGAGAGAGAGAGAGAGAGAGAGAGAGAGAGAGAGAGAGAGAGAGAGAGAGAGAGAGAGAGAGAGAGAGAGAGAGAGAGAGAGAGAGAGAGAGCAGGAAGTAGAAGAGAGAAAGGAAAGAAGGCAAAGGAGAGAGGAGAGGGAGAGAAAAAGAGAAAGAGAGATAACGACGGATAGAATAAGAGAGATCATCCAGGTAACAGACAGCATTCTTCCCTTCCATCTCATCTAGACCAAATTCCAGGTATTCGAACTGCACATATATACAGCATGGTCAGCATGCGTAAAATAACATATACAAACAATATGTTACTTATTCCTACAAGCATTATTGCGATGCAACAGGCACATCGGGATTCAAATATGTACAAAATTCAACGAACCCCTTCGGATTTTCGCCTAACTATGAAAACACCGGAAGCTCTCCTTCAGCAAAACATTAACCGCACACCGTATCCGATTATACCCGCCATAACCCGGCCCACAGGAGGACACTCGAGCGCAGCGGACCCAGAGCACGCCATGAGGCGCGCACGTTCCCTCCTGCTTTAAGAGCGCGTCTGGGGCCGTCGTGGCGGGGTTATGATCAGCTTCCGACGCTTGGCTTCGAGAGACGAAACATTGGCTTTGTTCAAGTATTATTTCTTATACTAAACATTTGGCTGCTGTTTTACGGTCTTCGTGGTCATTAAATCTTATTCTCATTTTTCCTAATTATTATGATTGATATATATAGGTTTTTCTTTCATTGTTTTGTTTTGTTTCAATATTTTTTTCTATTATGAATGTATACGAAATTTTTGGCTGTCATTCAGTGTTTACTTCTTTACTTGTCTGTCTATTTTCTTTACTTTCCCAAATAGATTCTTCCTTTGCAGATGTATTAGTACACATATTTTTTTCGTTTTTGTGTATACTTTTATTCGTATATATCTATAGGTTCTTGACTCCATATTTGCATCTCTGGGATCGGTCATTGTTTAGTCTTATAATAATGATTTTTGTTTTGGCTCTAATGTCATTTTCAATCACAAGGGAACAATTAATTATACTGCTGAGTACGATTAATAAGAACAATATATTTTCTTATATGAAGTACTTCTTTCAAAAGCAGTGTGATATGATATATCAGAAACCATATAACAGAAGCCATAATATCAATAAGCTTAATATCAATCCTTCCATGAATTATGGTGGAAATTTTACTGCCAACAATTTCTAATTAAATCACAAATTTTCAGAGTGTACTAATATATATGTATGTTAATAAAGTATTTGAACTTTAATAAACCTGTATGTTACTGAATTATCATTCGTTTTGTATGAAATTATCATAGTTATGATCATTGTTATTATTTACATTGTATGAAATTATAAGAGTTGGTATCATCATTATTATTATAGTTATTGATTTTTGTTTATAATTGTTATTATTACAATTATCATTATTATCCGTGACATTATCATCATCATCATCATTATCATTATGTTCATTATTATCATTATTATTTTGATAATTAAGATTTTCATGAATTGTTATTATCATTATCTTTATTAATATTGTTATTCTTCTTCTTCGAATTATTATCACTATTATTGTTATTATTAATATTATCATTATTACTGTTAATATTATTATCATTACTATTATTATGATTATTGTTATTATTATTATTGTTATTATTATTATTATTATTATTATTATTATTATTATTATTATCATAATTATCATCATCATCATCATCAGATGATGGTGATTGTAAATACTGTTTTCATAATTATTATTATTATAATTATTATTGTTGTTATTATTATCATTATCATTATCATTATCATTATTATTATTATTATTATCATCATCATCATCAGATGATTGTAATTGCTGTTTTCATCATTGTTATTGTTATCATTATTATTATTATTGTTATCATTGCTGCTGTTATTGTTATATTTTTATTGTTATTACTACTATTATCACTACTACTAGTACGACTACAACATCTATTACTACTTCTACTACAATTATTTTTAATATGAATGTTTTTATTATCATAATCCTCATTGTTATTATTACTATTCTCTTTTATGATTATTATTATCCACATATTTTTTACCACTGTTATCAATGTAATCATGATCATCATTACGATTATGATTATTATGATAATCATTAATATTAATATTATCATCATCATCATCATCATATCATCATCATCATCATCATCATCATCATCATCATCATTATCATCATCATCATCATCATCATCATCATCATCATCGTCATCATCATCATCGTCATCATCATCATCATCATCATCGTCATCAATCATCATCATCAACCAATATTACTAAAACTATATATCATTATTGCTAGCAGTGCTAATATAAAAACAACACTAACATTATACTTCAGCGGATTCGAATTAATAAAAGAACCTGTTCATTTCATACCATTGAAGTAACAACGTTTAATACTGTTCATATTGCACTATTTCCTTTCATAAAAGCAGTACACACTGTTTTTGGAATATTGCCGTAACAATCAAGGTGTATGAATCATTTTCTTTTCCGTAGGATTTCGTGTTACAATTTGTATTAAAGCTCAATAATGATTAAACCAATGTACCGACGACAGATTTATATACACCAGAAAAATCTATTACTATAAAAATTACTGTCATAAGGACTTGTACTATTGTCCGAGTTGTAATTACACATGAACACACAGCTCGTATAAACCTTGCAACAGATTTTAATCTTTGTACTAGCAGACTTTTTTTATATACTGTAAACAATACTGCATTGGAATCATAATTATGCTAATGAATTCAGTATGCCCATGAGGACCTTTTGGTTATATGTAGCATTACAAAATATTGTATTCGAAATTTGACTAGTAATTAATTGGTTATTAATCCATGGAACCAGAAAATGATTATGTTTATGGTGATCATTGATATTAATCTCTGGATTTTCAATACTGGAAATGATAATGCATTTGTAATTCATAGCTGTTGTTGCATTCTTCGTCTTGTGTGTGTAAAAATGACAGCCACTAAAGGTATTTCCTTAAATGAACAACTGTTGTCAGAACCATAAGTAATAAGAAAGTTGAAAATGGCATAATTATGTAAAGAAATATTTTCATAATTTTCATTATTATTATTTTTTTTGTTCTTATTTATTTAGCTATTATTATCATGTTTAATCTATCATTGGTTATACAGTCGAAATAGCTATGCAAATAAGAAGTAACAGGCATTTAGAAAAGTACAACATATTTTATCTTATCTTTATTACTATTACCTTATCCTCTTTCTCATCTCCCTGATTAAATTATTCATGCATTCATGATTAAATGTAAGAGAAGACTCCCCCGAAAAATTATAACATAAAACATATTATGTCCAATATTCTAGTGCATAATACACGAGGAAATTTAAATATCGTTGAAGATAAGACAAGATGATCATTATATTAACGTCTTAAACTCATTATTTATACCGAGATTTCCTAATGCGTTCAATAAACTTCAACAAACTTTTTTTTTCCAAACCAGTAACTTCCACGATCATTCTCATGATCTATAATGAGTACTGTTTGTTTTGATTTTCTTTATTTTGTAGTTTTTTTTCTTCACTTTTAATGAGGATGTGATATTAACATCTATTACAATCTATTTTGCTTTACATATATTGTCTTTCTCTCTCTCGCATTCCGTTTCTTTCATTTCCTTTCTCTTTCTCGCTCTCTCTCATTTACTCCACCCATTCTCTGTCACTGTTACTTACTCACTCTGTCTCTCTGTCTACCCCCCTCCCCCCATTTGCTTTCAATATTCATACATGTTTAAACCTCGACTTTTCCATCTTCCGTCTTTCAGCTTTTTTATTAAATAATTAGTTCCCCCCTAATTTCATGCTTAATTAATATCTTTGTCTTACCACAGCAGTTTCTTAATTCTTCCGGAATTTCATTATTTTCTTTACATGAAGCCTTCTATCCTCTTCCATGTCTTTCATAAATTCATTGCTTGCTTCTTATATTCCTTTTATTATGGAAGGAAATGAATAAATACAGAAATAAAAGAAAATGTATTACATAAAAAACAGAAAGAAAGAGACAACGAGGACGGAAAAAAAGTAAAAAAGAGAAAAGAAAATAAAGAAAATAAATGAATGAATAAAAAAAAAAAATCCTGTACTGCTTCGTAATGATAATTATGATTCTATAAGTTTCTCTTCTCCTCAAACTCTTATTTATATTCACTTCCTGTTTCCTAAACTCTTTTGATGTTATGAGGACCTAATAGTAGTTATACTCGTCTTAAATGTGATATTTCTTATATTCTCTTGAATTTCTACATTGACTTATTTTTTCTCTTGCATTGCAAGATATAACTTATGATTTTAGATTGATATGTATTCTCGTATTTTGATATAAAACTCCTCAATATAACTACAGTATCATCATCAAAATGGATATAAGCACATTAATACCAAGTCAAAATGAGGATGACGATGAAAATTCAAATGAACAAGATTCTTTAATCAAGGTATCGGATTCACGAACGAACTCAAGGGATGTATGTCTTTATAGTAAATCAAACTAAGCTCACAGTTCTCTTAACGAGCGCGTTTTCGGAACGTTTACGAGGTCGTTAACGTACTTTGCGCGAAAGAAACGTTTTGTAGTGTTAGAAAGAAAGAAAAGGAGAGAAAATGTTTTTTCTGTTTATTTCACTTTCGTAAGGTCAAAAAAGAGAGAGAGAGAGAAAAAAAAAAAAAACTGGAAGTATTGGTTTATTGGCTTATTGATTTCTCTCTCATTCCCTTATCTATTCGTTTGTTTACTTGTGTATTTGTTTATTCGTTGTTTCTTTAATTGATTTATGTGTTCATTGTTTGTCCTTTTGTTGGTTTGCTAGTTTATTTGTCTATCTATTCAGTGACTCATTTGTTTACTATGTTTTTGCTTACTCATTCCTTTATTAGGTTATTCTTATTTTGCTCAATTTGTTTATTTACTTATCTTTTCATATGTGATAAAGTGAAATGTAACCGAAGGCATAATGACACAAATATAGAATATTGGTAATTTGTTTAATGGTTATATGAAGGCAAGTATATCATAATGTAAGTCTAATCGACTAAGTATATATATATATATATATATATATATATATATATATATATATATATATATATATATATATATATATGTGTGTGTGTGTGTGTGTGTGTGTGTGTGTGTGTGTGTGTGTGTGTGTGTGTGTGTGTGTGTGTGTGTGAATCAGAGGAAGCATCTCAAAATAATACGTTGTATTTTCACCGTTCCCACCAAAATTATTTCTTTTGATATCATTTACCGATGTTTCAGAATAATTGATATGTATATTTAGTTTTATGAGGTTCATAAATTTTCACTGACTGCTCTTTATATGTTTTTTTGTTTGTTTGTTTAACACTGTCATTAAAAACCTTCCGTGCAAACCTAGATGATATCTTGCATGATTTGATCTAGGTTTTAATATAATATAAAATGAGCCATAAAGTTAACAAGATTGCAGCTCAGCTTGTTTACACTGAAACGAATTTGCATTTCGTATTCTTTCACTCAGAGAAACTATCGCTCTAACTGGAAAAGAACATATAAGAATTCAAGTATAATGCCCTGAATAAAGATGGAAATGGTGGATAAATTAAATTAGTTTTTTTTTTAACATCAACGTCTGAATTCACAGAGGCATTTGTTAAGCTTGTGGTATTCTTTGGCATCTTTGACTTTGCTGGTATTATCTGTTTCTCCGTCCGTCGTTAAAGTCTGCTCAGTAAAAGAAAGAAAAAGGAAAGAATGAGAGAAAGAACGCATGAGATAAGGAAATAGATTCATAGAGAAAGAAAAGAAAATGAATTAGAGAAAAAAGAAGGAAGGGAGCAATAAGAAAAACAATAAAAATAATGATAAAAAGCAAAAAACAAACAAAACAG
>NC_091570.1:21178298-21180798 GCF_042767895.1 Penaeus vannamei
GCGATTCAAAGACGCGACTGGAGGTCGTGATTCGAAGGAGGCACCCAAACGAAATACAAGAAAAACAAGGGAATCGATACCTAAACCTTTACACCCCATTACCCTCGAACTTCTGTGGCCAAAGCCATTTATTAATGTTTGGTAGCTCAAGTGGTGCTATTTGAGACGATACATTATTCACGGCCACAAATACTACACAGTGTGTGTGAGAGAGTTAAGAAGAGGGAGGGGGGAGGGGTGCGGACGCTAGCCCTCATAGCATGGGACTGAAACATAGTAGAGCACTCACTCCTTGCTTTGCCTATCGAATCCAGATCCCCCCTTCCTCCCCCCCCCCTTTCCTAACTATGTCTAGGTTGCTTGAACGTGGGCAACCTTTCTGGGCAAGAAGGGCAAGATCTCTCAAAAACAGGTCTGGCGTGGCGACATCGCTTAGTTGTTGGCTGCACGTATAGGTATATATATGTATGTACATATATATATACGTCCATATGTATGTGTATGTACGTATGTATATATATGTGTGTGTGTGTATATATATATATATATATATATATATATATATATATATATATATATATATATATATATATATATATATATATATATATATATATATATATATATATATATATATATATATATGCGTGTGTGTGTGTGAATGTATGTATACACACATATACATACATATGTACAATGTACACACACACACACACACACACACACACACACACACACACACACACACACACACACACACACACACATATATATATATATATATATATATATGTATGTATATATATGTATGTATATATTTACATGTGTTTATATATATGTATCATATACATATTTATATATATATATACATATATGTTTATATATATGTAATGCACACACACACACACACACACACACACACACACACACACACACACACACACACACACACACACACACACACACACACATATATATATATATATATATATATATATATATATATATATGTATGTATGTATGTATGTATATATGTATGCATGCATACATACATACGTATATATATATGTATATATATACAATAACATACATACATCCACACACACACACACACATATATGTATTCATATCGATGTATGTATGCATGTAGATATGTTCGCATAAATCTTTTAAAGATGCTTTTTAGAAATGAAAGTAACGGAACGCAATCCATGAACGGACGGTTTGGCATTTAGATAATCTGATAATATGTGAAGTGACGTTTGTTTCAAAAGAATATTTTCGAAAGAGAAAAGATATTAAGCATTAACTGAAGAAGATGAATCTAAAACTTGCATGATAAAGAAAGGGATTAACTTTGACATAAAGATCAGAGATTTAGAATACATTCCTTGTCATTTCAGCGTTTCGCATTATTATTTTTAATGAGTGTGAGTTATTCACACAAAGCAAGATATAAAGTGTATATAATTCTGAGGGAGTGTTAGATATACACCATGCATTGTGATTCACTTGCATTCATGGTGATTTGTTTATCTATTCATTTGTTTTACTATATGTATATATATATATACATATATATATATATATATATATATATATATATATATATATATATATATATATATATATTTATTTTTTGTTTTGTTTTACAGCAGTCACTATGAATTAAATTCGCACGTCTTACTAAGTTTGAACGCCTAGGAAATATTCACAAAAACAACCTCTTTATTATGTGTATAAACATACACTCTAATAGATGAAATTTTAGTAAAGCTTCAGTCCAGTTGTCCAGACCAGTGGTTCAGAAACCTTGTCTAGCCTTCTCTACCCTTTGAAGCTCTGGTTTTGGTAGTTTTTGTTAGTGCTGCTGGTTAGACTTTTGGTAGTGTGCTTAGAGACATGTGCCCGAATGTGTTGAATATCGAGGCTGGATTTGATAAGCTAATAAAATTGTGAAATATGAGTGTTTAGTTTAATCTAGATCTATAGCCAGTACCGTGTCTTTGTATGTATCTTTGTATGTATTTATCAATACATATATCTGTGTGTATTTTTTATATCTGTCCATCTAATTATCTATCTGCCAATCAGTCAGTCTACCAATCTGTCAGTTTATCTGTTCATCCATCTATCCATCGATCAAACTACCTTTCTATCTGTCTATCCACCCGTCCATCAATCTATCCACCCATCCGTCTATCTACCAATCTATCTATCCATCCACCCATCTATTTATATCTTTCTGTCTGCCTGTCTATCTATCCACCCATCTTTCTAGCTATTCATCCATATATCTATCTATACAATGAACTTCCCATCTATCTATCCTCCTATCCATCCATCCATCCATCTATCCATCCATCCATCCATCCACATATCTCACTCACCGCTAGGAGTAAGTTGTAAACCCTATTTCTGAAAACCTCCGTTTAAGAAGAAACTAAACTAAACTAAACTAATAATAATACAAATAATAATAAATAAATAAATAAATAAA
>NC_091570.1:21205798-21210798 GCF_042767895.1 Penaeus vannamei
ACCCCCTCCTACCCCCCCCCCACAGGCGTACATCCTAATACAGTCGAACATATGCTAATCTTACAAATGTGCTGGATATTGACGATCCATTGCGTATAATCATGGATGCAAGAGGGTACGAGTTATGTGATATCAGGCTCTGTCTGTCTGTCTGTCTGTCTGTCTGTCTCTGTCTGTCTGTCTGTCTGTCTCTGTCTGTCTGTCTGTCTGTCTATCTCTCTCTCTGTCTGTCTTTCTTTCTTTCTTTCTTTAAGAAGATAATAGCTAGATTCTTTTATTTCTATTTTTTCATAAGCATATGATAATATGTAACGGATTAGGATTATCATTGTCATTATCATTATTATCATCATTATTGCTATTAACATCATTACAGCAACAACAATGCTAATAAGAACGATAATGATTATTAATGTTGCTATCATTATTATCGTTATTATTATCAGCATTATCGCTACCAGCATCATTATCAATGATGTTTTTATTAACATTATAATTATTGTTATTGTTATCATTTATTATTTATACTACCATTATTGTTATTATTATTGCCATTATCATTCTTCATATCATTATTACTATTCTTATCATTATTGGTTTTATATTATTATTGCTATCATTATTATTATTATTATTATTATTATTATTATTATTATTATTATCATTATCATTTGTGTTGCTGTACTCCTTTTTATTATTATTTTATCATTATCATTATTGTTTTCATCCTCATCCTTCCTATCTTTAAAATCAATGGTATTATCACTAGTAAGCACGTCCAGGTGTATATGGGACCAACTTTTGATTATCACTAATATTATCATTGGAGGTGGCATAGGTCAGTGGAAGAGCGCTGGCTTTGCAATCGCATGGTCCTGGGTTCGCGCCCGGCTGCCCCTCCCAGTCGACTCAGCTGGTAATGAGCACTGGTATACCGACGTCAGCGTACTGGGGTCAAAGTCGGGGCGGAAAGGAACTGGCCGCCCTACCGCATCATCCCGCGGTTTAGTAAGCATGTTTCTCTATAAAACATGTCCCTTACGTCCAGACGGATATGGGACCAACTTTTTAAAATATTATCATTATCATTATCATCAGTTCAATCTTCCGTATACTTTCATTTAGCAATCCATCTATTTATACACCTTGAACGTAAAACATCGACGTGAATATACAATAGAAACACATAGATTGTAATTCTTTGCAACAAAATCCAGTTTTCATTATTTTTTTTCAGCTGCCTGATTAACATCTGATTATTCCTTCACTGTTGTAATGAATGGAATTAAACGCCCAATTTACCAGATATGTGATATTAAACCATTCTTGAATTTAGAAGCGGCACTGGGGAATGCGTGTGAATTCATATTGCATTATGCTCCCTTGAGTTTTGCATGTTTCAGTGTCTGTCTGTGTGTCTGTCGTTCTCTGTCTGGGAGTCTTTCGCTCTCTGTATGTCTGTCTGTCGCTCTCTGTCTGTTTGTCTTTCTGTGTGGTTTTCTCTCTGTCTGTCTCTCTGGTTGTGTGCCTTTCTCTCCTGTCGTTCTGTCTGTCTCTTTCTGTTTGTCTACATGTATATTTCTTTCTGCAGGTCTTTATTTTTATTTGTTTGTCCTTCTCTCTTTCTTTCTTTCTGTCTGTCTGTCTGACACTCTGCCATTATGTCTGTCTGGGTCTCCCTCTCTCTTTCTTCCCCCCTCTCTCCCCCACCCCACTCTCTCTCTCCTCTCGCTCCTACACACAAACATACACGCCAACACACACATCCCCCCATCCCCAGAGCAAAAGTCAACCGAAGTATACCTTAACCCTTGCCATCCGATGCGTGTCTATTCATCGCCTCATTCAGAGTACGCGACGCCACCAACTCGTTTGAAAAGAATTAATGAAGTGAAAACAGTCGACGCCTTCAGATGTTGCACGGTAATTGCAGGTCGATGTTGCAGCGGATGAAAAGTCTTGCTGATTAGATTTCAGGTGTTCAGATGCGAGTTGTAGAGCGTGGTGAATTGCTCTTCTTGTTATCATTTTCATTATCATTTTTATTACTATTCCAGTTAATACTAACATTTTCTTTGATGTAAGTATGATTGCCATCTTATTGTTATTATCATTATTATTATCATTTTTGTTATCTCCATCATCATCATCATTATCATCATCAATGTTATTAATATTATTAATATTATCATTATTATCACCAACATTATTATCAACAATATCATTGTCATTGTTATGATAATGATAATTATAAAAATAATAGTGATGATAATGAAAAAAAATGATGATTGCCATTATTATTGTCGTTAATCTATTCAATCATCATCCTTATTATAATAATCATTAAAATTATCTTTATTAATATAGTAGCTATTAATATCATCATTATTATTATCATTATTATTATTACTATTATCCTTATCATTATTATTGTTTGTATTACCACCATATTTATTATCATTATCAGTATTGCCGTTATTATTGTAATTATTATCAATATCAATATTATCAACATCATTATCGTTATTACTATCATTATTGTTATAACTGTTATCATTATCACTGTTATTGTTATCACTGTTGCTATTATTTTCATCATCATTATCATTATTAATATCATTAACACCATTAAAATTATTAAAATTATTACTATTAATACCATTATCATCATCATAATTGTTATTGTTATTAATATTATCATTATCATGATTATTATTATCATTGTTATTATTATTACCATTATAATCATAGTAAAAACAATAATTGTCATTTTAGCACCATTCTTATTACTATTACTATTGTTATTATTATGATTAATAATAATATTATTATTGTTACCATAATTATTATTATAATGGTTACTGTTACTTTATTGTTATTATCTTTATTATCATAATTTCTATCATTATTATTGTTGTTATTATCATTATTGTTATTGTTATCATTACTCTTATAATTATTATCATTATCATTTTCATGATAATTATTCATTAGTTACGATTATTATCAAAATAGAAGCTATTATCATTATCATCCTTATTCATAATCTTATTATTATCAATATGATGATTATTATCATTATCATGGTTATCATTATTTCTACTACTAGTACAACTAATACTATCCAAAACTTTATCATTATATTATTTTACTCTAATTTTTTTTTAAGAACATGTAGTTTATGGTATAAGAACGTTACACTTGTTTTTCGAATGAGTTAAAGCAACATGCAATAAATTCTAAAATGAAGAATCTCTGATGAACTTTCTATCCTCCGCGTTCTATATATTAATAAGAATTGTTAGTCAAACACACACACACACACACACACACACACACACACTTGCTTATCTTCTATCTCCTCAGCCTGACTCATTCACTCACTCTCTCTCTCTCTTCTAAAGCAGAGACACCTCAGAAAGATTAATGACAACCATGATATGCATTCATTTCAGACTCATTACGGGATATTGAAAATCAAATCACAATCATTTTACACGCAATTAAATGTATGCATATGATTTAATTTCACTACAAGCGGAGTTTTAATCATTTTAATTTCAGGTCTTGAAAATGCTGCAGGTGTGATGTAGTATATAATATTCAGTAGTATTAGCGATGAAATTAATCGTAAATAATTGATGGCCGGTAGCGGTGGGAGGTGCTTAATTGTAATTAATATTTGTGATTAGATTTATAATACTTAATGTTGTTATTAATAATAGTACTGGAATTATCATTCTTATGATTAGAAATATTGCTATCGCCATTATTTCTTATTATTGTCATCATTATCATTGTCGTAATCATTATTTGTTACTAGAATGTTGCTGTTGGTGGTATTGTCGCAATTGTTTTGACTATTATTATGATTATCATCTTTATCAGTATCAATATTGTTTTTGCCGTTACTAATGATTATCATTAGTATTATCATTATCAACATCCTTATTATCGCCAATATTTTTCATTATTACTGTTATCTTCATGATTATCTTTAATACTCTTTATTGCTTTCAGTATTACAATTATTGTGGTTATCGTTAGTACTATTATCGTTATCATTACCATTACTATCACAAGGATTATCATTATTACTTTTAATATTGTCTTATTCAAAAATGTTCATATGCAAGAAACAATATATATTCTACAAAATTACTATTGCTCATATTTCAATATGAATTTAAATATAAATGAGATTATTTTGGTATCGCTGCCACCACCTGGAGTTTTTCATTAAAGGAAAGCCAATCTGACTTAACTAATTTTAATGGGGGTAGTATGACTTTATGGTGTTATGGTTCGTGGTGTGGATGGATTGCATTTGACTGTGTTCACCAATTACAACGATCATAGAAACATTTTCAATTGATAACTTTTTGTTCTTTAAACAAATAATATTTAACAAGTAACATATCACAATGTAAATTTTAACAATAAACATTACATGAAAAACAAGGCATATTTGCTTTTCATAATTTAATTCAAGTCTAAGATTAATATTTAAAAAAACATCTTTCCTTAGCCATATCAAAAAATAATAATCATTACTATGAAAATAAAAACAAATATGATAGGATCGAGACAGTCACCCCCAACCATGCCTATATTTTCCGTTATTACCTTGGGCGAATAACTGATCAGTCCTACACTTATAACTTTCATGATTTTTCCTTTCCTACACCTTACTTTGATCTTTAATTCCATTCCCAATTCCTTCCTTGGCGCAGTCAGAAGTGTTTCCTTCGACTAATTCTGTTATATTCACACCTCAAAAAATAAGAGAAAAATAAACAAAATCTACGGACATTGGCTGGTGAATAACGGGTTGTTCCCACGAAATTTCACCCTCTTTCTTTCTGCTCCGTCTGACAAGGGACGTAATTTTAAAACTGCTTAATACTCCCCCTCCCGCTGAATAGTGAACATTTAAACAAACAAACCATTCATAGGAACTCTATTAGTTAAACACTAAAACATGTATTGATATACCTTTA
>NC_091570.1:21215798-21220798 GCF_042767895.1 Penaeus vannamei
TTTGGTTTGCAGATCTGCGAAGTGTGGTCCATAAAGTTCGCAATGTTACTTCACGCTCTTTTTTGGTTCATATAGCACACGAAAATTGTACACATCGGCAACGCTTTACTCGACCTCCTCATTCTCGAATCCCTACATATCTACAAGATGAAACCCGAACTGAAAAGCAACACAACCAACTAGTTGTTCATGGTATAAACAAACACCATAACGACTATTCCACACTTGTTTGGTATGTCTCACCTTTACACGTTTTTTCATGTTTCTGCGTTTTATTTTTGTTCAGTTTTATTATATTTTTCTTTGTTTTCTTATATCTAATTATATGTTATGTTCAATGTTTCCAGTACTGATGATGGAGATTTAAGATCTTCGAATCGTTTGCAATAAAGATGTTCACCGCAGCACTGGTTCTTTTCATTCTACGATTACGGTTCCCGAGTGGAAAATCAACAACCGAAATTACATCTCTCTCTCTCGCTCTCGCTCTCCTTCTCTCTCTCTCTTTCTCTCGCTCTCCTTCTCTCTCTCTCTCTCTCTCTCTCTCTCTCTCTCTCTCTATATATATATATATATATATATATATATATACATATATACATATATATGTATGTATTTGCATGTATATATATATATATATATATATATATATATATATATATATATATATATATATATGTATATATATACATATATACACATATATACATATATGTACATATATATATATATATATATATATCTATATATATACACATATATGTTTTCATATTTGTATAATTATATATATATGTATATATATATTCATATGTATATATATGTATTTATGTGAATATATATATATATATATATATATATATATATATATATATATATATATATATATATATATATATATGTGTATGTATATATATATTGTGTGTGTATCTATCTATACATATGGATATAAATTCATATATCATATATATATATATATATATATATATATATATATATATATATATATATATATATATATATATATATATATATATAGTCAGAGATATTGATAGACAAAGAAATGCGAAAATTTTAAAGTGTTCCATTAGTATATAACACGCAGCCTCTGTTCCTCGATGGCGCCGTCGTTCGCTCGGATGAACAGCGTTTTTCTCGTTCTCATGATTCATGGTGACTCACTTAAGGGTATATTTCATTTTGCTTGGAAAAAACAAGCTGGGATTGCGTTGTGCTTGTTAGATCTCGGCTTTGCGTTTAGGCTAGAATTATTGAGAATGTAGAGATAGATTGACAGGTAGATAGATAGACGGATAAGATAATAGACAGAGAGGCTGATACATAGAAATACACACGCACACAAACACACACACACACACACACACATACACATACACACACACACACACACACACACACACACACACACACACACACACACACAAACACACATACAACGTCAGAACTGCTAGCGCATGTGTGTGTATGTGTGTTAGTATGTGTGCGTGTGTATTTCTATGTATCCGCCTGGTACAGTATACCTACATTCCTCATTCACAACGTACTCTCTAACCTCACTGAAGAAAGTTATATTTATTCTTTACACTGAATCCACCATTAAGATAGAAACATTGGGATTTCCTGTCTCGAGTGTCATTTTCTATTACAAGGTCTTTCTGACAAGCTGTCAACTCCTGTCTTGATTCGCTGATGTAATAACCATCACAATAACCGCTTTTTTATTTAAGTAAAGAGTGCTGTTGTTTATAATTTCTCCGATATAAATCGTGTTATTCCTTTACTTAATATTATAGTAAGGTAAGCTTATCTGAAATATTATGTGCTTTTTGACAAAGGAAACAGACAGGATTTATTATGTAATAAGTAACTTGTATCGTTTCACTGCCTTTATAAGTAACTTCCAAGATTTTGTTTAATTAATAACATAACCCTTTTCTCAGATTACTTTCATTCTGTGTAACCTTTGGTGCTGAAATAATCATAAACGAATAAATTGATGAATGAATAGAAATGAAAAATAAAGATTACACAGTTCCTTTTTCTGTCCAATATGATTAATGTAATAACCAATTTATTTCCTTATTTTGACCTTTACCTTAATGATGATGATATTAAATGGTTCACAGAAACGACTTTCATCATCGTTATTTCAACACAGGATAGGTACTCCATGATAATTAAAGGGCAGTCGAGAGGCATTCTGAAACGAATTAAACTCCTTAAAAAGAATCATTCATCACTCATTTGCATGTTTAATGCAACCAATCACCCTAATTCACGCACGCACACACACACACACACACATGCACATACACACACACACACATACACTCATCATCATTCACACACACACATACACTCATTCTCATTCACACACACACATACACTCATCCTCATTCACACACACACACACACACACCCACACACACACACACACACACACACACACACACACACACACACACACACACACACACACACACACACACACACACACACACACACACAAACACATCCACACACAAACAAACACACAAAACAAGACCACACCAATAAGAACCCATACGAAACCACAATTCTCATAACCCCTCCCCCCACCCCCCACCCTACCCCCTCAACAGGCGCAATGAAACCGTGTTCGCGCCTGATAAATGACGTTATTAAACATCAGCTGATAATTAACACACACTTAGCCCCTCCCATTAATCTAATCCTCGACCCCAGGAGAGGGACGGAAATAGCTTTTAATCTCCGTTTTTATTTTGAATATGTTGCAGAGGTGAGCAATTCCGTTTGCAATGTTCTCTTAGTTTAGGATCAATGGCACTCGGGGATTTCATTTCTTCCTGTTCTGTTCTCTTCCTGTTCCTCGTTTTATGATGATAATGATGATGATAGTGATAATATTTATAGAAATGACATTGATGATGATAGTGATGATGTTAATAGAAATGACAATGATGATGATTGTGATAATGTCAGTAGAAATGACAATGATATAATCGGTATTATTGGTAATAGTAATGATAATAATTGAAGTTATAAAGATGAAAATAATCATAAGATCATAAGAATTGGGAACGACGATAGTAATAGTAATGATAATCGTAACAAGAGCAAAAATAATGAAAATAAGAATAGATTTAAGATTTAAGATTTAAGTTAATACTTATAAATATAATGATAGCGATAATAGTTATTATTACTATGATAATAATTTTAATGATGATAATAATGATAATAATAATAATAATAACAATAACATTATTGATAATAGAAATGGTGATAATGACAAAAGCAGAACATAATAATAATAAAAAAAAAAATAAATAAAAATAATAAAGATTATAACAATGATAATAACAATCATAATAATAATGATAATAATAATAATAATAATAATAATAATAATAATAATAATAATAATAATAATAATAATAATAATAATAATAATAATAATAATAATAATATAAGATACTGATAATGATATTAATGATAATAACAATAACAATGATAATAATAATCTAAATTACTAGAATAATAGTAATAATATCAATCATTAGTAATAATAATGATAATAACAATAATAATAATGACAATATTATTATTTTTATTATTATCATTATTATTATCATTATTATTATTATTATCATTATTATTATTATTATTATTATTATTATTATTATTATTATTATTATTATTATTATTATTATTATTATTATTATTATTATTACTATTATTATTATTATTATTATTATTATCATATTGTTATCATTATCATTATCATTATCATTATCATTATCATTATCATTGTCATTGTCATTGTCATTGTCATTGTCATTGTCATTGTCATTGTCATTGTCATTGTCATTGTCATTGTCATTGTCATTGTCATTGTCATTGTCATTGTCATTGTCATTGTCATTGTCATTGTCATTGTCATTGTCATTGTCATTGTCATTGTCATTATCATTATCATTATCATTATTATTATTGTTATTATTATTATTATTATTATTATTATTATTATTAATGATAATGATAATAGTAAATAATAATAATAATAATAATAATAATAATAATAATAATAATAATAATAATAATAATAATAATAATAAGTGATAATAATAATAATATAAATAATACTAATATTAATGATAAAAATGGCAATAACAATAACAATCATATTCATATCGATGATAAAAATTGATAATAATGATAATGATAATGATGATGATAATGATAATAACAATAATGAAAATAATGATAATAAAATAATAAAAATAACAACAATAGTGATAACAATGGTAATAATGATAATGATAATAAAAATGATAATGATAATAAAAATGATAATGATAATCATAATAATGATAATAATAGTAATAATTATCTTCATCACAATCATAATACTCATTACAATTATAACAATAATAACAAAATTGGTACTAACAATAATAGTAATGACAATAGTAATAATGATCATAATGATAATAAAGATAATGATGATATAATAATAATAATGGTTATGAAAACGATAATAAAACTAACAATAATATTGATAATGCTAGTAATAATAGTAATGATAACAATAATAATAACAATAATGATAATACTATAATGATAGTAATAATGATAATGACAGTAAAAATAATGAAAATGATAATAATGATATTGATAATGATTAAGAGAAAAATGATAGCAATAAAAATAAAGATAAAAATATTAACAATAGATATTAGCATTAGTATAATCACAGTATAAGAATTTTCATTATTATTATTATTTTCAACGATATCATCTGTTACTTCTTGATTTCCTTTTTTCACTAGTTCGTAATACACAACAACATTCCGTCTGCTTTCAAAATAATTAAGAGAACACATTACATGGAAAGAAATTATATATTGCCTATAGAGAATATGATTGTTTTGCGTTATTTAAATCAAGCATACATAGAATATAAACATACAACTCAAAAG
>NC_091570.1:21225798-21228298 GCF_042767895.1 Penaeus vannamei
GAAGGAAGGAGGAGGGGGAGGAAGAGGAGGGAGAAAGAAGAGGATGAGGGTGAGGAGGAGGAAGGAGGAGGAGGAGGGAGGAAGGGGAGTAGGAGGAGGAAGTGGAGGAGGAGGAGGGAGAGAAGGGGGAGGAGGAGGAGAAGGAAGAGAAGGGGAACAAGGAGGAGAAGGAAAAGGAGGAGGAGGTGGAGGGGAAGGAGGAGGAGGAAGAGAAGGGGGAGGAGAAGAAAGAGGAAGAGAAGGGGGAGGAGGAGGAGGGAGGAAGAGAAGCGGGGAGGATGAGGAAAAGGGAATAGGAGGAGGAGGAGGTGGAGGGAGGAGAAGGAGGAGGAAGAGAAGGGGGAAGAGGAAGAGGAGAGGGTAGGTAGTGGAAAAGGAGAAGGAGGTGGAGGGGGAGGGAGAGGAGGAGGAGAGGAACAGGGAGGAGGAGGAGGAGGAGGAGGAGAGGGAGGAGGAGGAGGGAGGAGGCGGAGGTGGTGGTGGTGGTGGTAGAGGTGGAGATGTAAATATAGGTGGAGGCAGACGTGGAAGCGGGAATCTGCGTGGTGGTGGAGGTAGAAGTAAAAGTGAATGCAGGAGGAAGAAAAACAGGAGGAAGAGATGGAAGTGCAGGTGGAGCAAGAGGTAGAGAAGGAAAAGATGAATGAATTAATTCGGGTAAAAGTAACATCGTTGATACCGATATATTTTCATTATCAGTATTTTTTTCCCTTTCGTTGATAACTAAGTATTAGATAATAAAACTATTTATTGCCATGATTATGCCCCCCCCCCCCCAAAAAAAAAGGAAAAGAAAAGAAAATCTGGCAAGGAACCAGATCCACATGAAATAAAAGGGTCAACCGTCGAGATGACATCAAAGAAAACGGTTCTGGTAGACAATCCGTTTTCTATGATAGCGTTGTTGATTTTAAGGCCGATGTATATATTATCATTATTATTGATGATTTACTATTTTTTGAAGCTTGATGATGAGAATTTATTATGTCATTGTTAATATCATCATGAAAAGCGTTGTTACATCTTTTTAGATTTAAAGTTCAATTAAGGAACAACCTTTTTTGAACTCTCATATCAAGTCTTGTTTGAATTTATTCAATATACCCTTTTTATTCTTTTTTTCATCTAATCATATTTTATCCAGTTACTCAAATTAAGCACACAACAGCGTATGTTCGAAACAGATTATTTAATTGGTTAATATGAACAGGTGATCCAGTTAATCTTAAGCCCTTAGATTTTACAATTAATTTACTGAAATGCTGAACTGTAAAATCAGCTATACACTTCTGGAAAAAAACATACATTAGGAAATAACCAAAGTAAATATAAGAGTAGAACTACATTTGGGCATGCTGAATTAAGATTTTTTTTTTTTCATTTTTTCCATTTTTTTTTATGTTTTTCATTTTTAGGTATTTCTCTGGCCTCCCTACTACATCGTTTACTACAAATAGCTTGTGGTTTAGGATTCTCCGTCTTTGTATAAGGTCACTTTAATGCCACCAGAGCTATCTTTTCCTTCCATTGTGATTTATTTTACAATTTTTGGGGAGGGGGGGGGGACGAGTGTAGAAATTGATTGCACAGTGAGTACTCATGATGTGCCGCACGCACGCACGCACACACACACACACACACACACACACACACACACACACACACACACACACACACACACACACACACACACACACACACACACACACACACACACACACACACACAAACTCACATCTATATATATCTTTATGTATTCGCGGATTTAAGATGCGCCTCGCATGATGACAATGTTGCTATGCGACAACAACTGCAGTGAAAGCAACGCGTAGCAGCCTGTGTTACCTTCAGATTTATTGTGCATTTCTCTTTCAAAGTGGCTCTCGGTTGTGCTACAAATAGCTGCATTAATCATGATAAAATGGAGAACAGGCCAGGTTTTTTCCGGTTCCCAAACGACGACCCAGGATTTAGGGAGAAAGGGACAAACGCTGCAAGCCCAAGGACAAGGGTGGTGGTGGAGGCCTTTGTGGAAGTCATTTCATCACAGGGAAGATTAGATTCTAAGATTGATAATAGTTAAATATACCATGACAATTACAAGATGACTTCGTAAAATATCTTCTGTGCGTTTCTTTGAACTTTAGCCTGATCAGATTCTAAGGGGAATCAGGCCTAGTGCACTAGACCCAAGAAAGTGTAAGTCGTAAGATGATACACCAAAAGTATTCAAAATATAATTCCTTTTTTCAACTAGGTAACTGGGATTTTTTTCTTCAGGGATAAAAGTAGGACCTAGACCTTCCAGAGCACGTCCCTTCATTTTTCATTTTTTGTACAGAAAGATGATGGGAAAGACCAAAGGAAACGGTGCGAGTCAGTTAAAGAGAAAAGGGAGGGTATAGCGTCAGCATTTAAGAGAAAGAAGACATTTGCGCGATTCAGTATGAACGGACACCGAGTTGGCAGATATCCAGTTTCATCTCGTTTCTTATTTTTG
>NC_091570.1:21235798-21240798 GCF_042767895.1 Penaeus vannamei
TGACTAAAGAAGCATTTCAAGTTAATTGACACGTGCGTTCATGTCACTAATAAATGGCAGTCGTGTCTTTCGCTCAGAGCTTATGGTATTGCTCATTTGATCGTGTCATGTGTGATAAAGGCCCGTTTTTAACACACACACACACACACACACACACACACACACACACACACACACACACACACACACACACACACACACACACACACACACACACACACATATGCCAACATTTGCGCACCTAACAAAACAAAACACTTTTCTTGAAAAAATCTCACAGTCTGTTACACTTGTGGACTGAAATACTACGTAATATTAAAAAAGGCTTATTTATCGTTTCTCCCACGGCAGCCTGGCATGATAAATGAAAACAAAAAAAATCGCAAAATATGTACCGCACTATGAAAAAACTCTACGGCAATTATACGCGCGATTTAACTATCTCGCTACTCTACGATATATATAGCATGTTGACGGCCGGACGAAGCTGCAGACTCAACAGGTGGCCATTGTAAACACGAACAAAATTCTTCTCAAGAGGGCGAGGGAGTGGAGCACCTGGAGTCGTACACGCGCCGATATTTCTTTTTTATCATAATACATGTCTATCTCCGTAAGAGTAAGGTGTTGATAAATGTTTTAATTAATACCCGCCTCCAGAGAGCACCACTTTTAAATACCTAGATAAAGAACTAGAGGAATAATGCGTATTTATAACGTAGTTATGGCTGCAAAAGTTTTCTCTTAATTTTTTTTTCATCAAAGGTACTTTCATTTTAATTAGTTTCTTCTCTATGCCTTAAGCATATTACTATAATACATTTCCAGAAAGCAACCATAAGAAATTTCTTTATCAAAAGAATCGAATAAAAACATTCACACCTTCCTACCTGTGTTCCAAGGGGCAAAGGTGTATAATTAGGTGGTTCCCACAAATGCTGGAATATCCTCTGTTTTCGTCTGCTAAACGGAGTGCAGACGAAAGGCAACGGCTTTCAGATGATCATTTCAAGAACACTGACTTTCGGATGATCGTTTCAAGAGCTGGCTTGCTAGAGTCCCGCGTGACAGGAAGATGGCTCGATGCTTGCTCAGCCACAAAGATGTCAGCGCAGAAATCTCCTTTCACACGCGACGCAGGGGCCCCCGACGCCAGGCCGTGGAGATGAGACAGAGAGCAAACGCCTCGATTCCTGCACAAAACCTTGGCCACGATGGAGAACAGCAGGGTGAAACACTTTCATATGCAGTTGCATATGTAACTGTGTTATTCATGGTTAGCAGAGCACAACAGACCACTGATTTCTTCAACAATAAATCATTAACACTGGTAGCATTTCTTTTTTGACAACTGAAATAAATGAAAATAAAATAGGAAAATAGGAAACGTCAACAGTGTGACTAAATGAATTAATGAAACAAGTTCCCAAAATCAGTTCTATGACAAACAAAAAGTTGACCAATGGCAGAACGTTATTTGGCTCACATTTCTAAAGGAAATAGAAATAAATGAACTGCAAAATGATGTTGAGAAATTTTACCAAAACAATTTCCGTATCGAAGATGAGTTTGGTGATAAATGATAGGAGTCTTTAGGTACAATTGTGTTGGAAGTATTGTCACTACCATGATCCAATGCTGATGCCGAGCGTCTGTTTTCACACTACAGTTTGATAAAAAGGAAGCATCGGAATGCACTAAAATTAGAAACCATTAAATCTTTAATTCATCTAAAAGTTTGTAATAAAAAGTATAGGAAAAATGGTCAGTTTCAGTCAAATATAGAGATGCTCTTGTCTATCAAGAAATAAGTACATTGGTATTTTATGATATTGTTTTTCTATTGTACTTGTTGTTTGTTTACTTAAAACTTTTGTCATTATTACATTCCCTTTTCTAAAATACACTAAAAACAGCTAAATTTCGGGACTAACGTTTTCTCTCCGCGGCGAAGTGCTCCTCTCGAAGAATGTATATTCGAACAAAGTGACGAAAGGCCGGTGCTCTCTTGCATCTGTTTTAGCGGCTTCCATCTGAAACCGCTAACGTAATTTTTAATTGGATTTGTAACTTTTAAGTGGTATTTGAACTTTTGAACTTTTTAAAAGTTCTTTTTAAAGGGACTACTCCCCATTCCCTATTTTTTATTACTATTTCATTTTACTTGTGTGTTTTAAAAAGTATTTTTATATTCTTGCTTTATAATAAAGAAAAAAAAAACATTAGTTTGTTCGTCATTTTCTTTTAACTCTTGGAAGGGAAAAACAATGATAAAGTGGTCGCTGATGTACCTGGAAGGAAATATTTATATTATAAAATAGCCTGATCTGAAATCCTTTACACATGACGAAATTCCCGTGAAATTCCCCCTCTGGTTACGATCACCATTCTGGCCTTGCCGGTTCATACATCCTACTCCACACACACCGCAACATTCGTACACAATCTCTCCCTCTCTTCCACAATTCTCTCGCGCACTGACTTCTCCCAAACCACACCTCGTCCCCGTACGCATTAAACGGGTAGTGGCAGTGAGCGCTACTATTGTACAAGTCTGTAAAGTGAGGCATGGTTATGTACGTTCGAGCAGTGGCGATCCGTACACGACATTACCGACTCGCTTTTCCCTCTTAGTGCCTGGCTTAGATTTCCTTCCTAAATCTCGCACGTGCGGAGGAGAAACAAAAGAGCAATTTAGTGCAGCGAATGAGTGAAGGAAGGAAGAGAGGGAAGAAGGGAGGAAGGAAGGGCGGAGAAAGGGTAAGGGTTAGGAAGCGTAGGTTCGATAAAGCAGGGGAAAAGCGAAAGTACGAGGGCAGAAGGATAGACTGATAAGGAGAAGACACAACGAGAGAATGATAAACAGGGGACGGAAAGATAAAATGATGAAAGGAAGACACGAAGATATACTAATAAAGAGAGCACACAAAGATAGACTGATAAAGAGAGGACATAAAGATAAGCTGATGAAATGAGAACAGAGATAACATGATAAAGATAGAATATTCGGCTGACAGGACACAGAGGGAGAATGAAAAAGAGATATGTTATCTTTTTATACTGATAAAAAAGATGACATAAAGAGAGAATGATGAAATGAGAACACAAAGATAAAAAGAGGGCTCACAAAGATATATTGGTAAATAGGGGACTGAGAAAAAGACAGACATGAAATGAGAATACAAAGACAAGGACGAAAATTGGACCTAAGACAGCGAACGAGAGGATATGAGGATAGTCTGATGAAGAGAGAAACACAAAGATACAATGATAAGGAGATGCCACAGAGACAGTGTAAAAGAGAGAACACATAGAGTGATACGGAGAGGACACAAAGACAGAGTAATATAGAGAGGACACAGAGATAGAGTGATAACTAGAGGACAAAAACTGACAAAGAAAGTCAAAAATTCCTTATAAGTGGGAGGTAATAAATGTAACCATAGGGATATGAAATATTTATATGTGAATGAAGGAATATAAATAACAGAGAAATAATAAATTCAAGGGGATAGCACACCTTAAAGGCATATCTTGCAACAGATATGTATCTACGATGAGTAAACTACTATTATCAAACAAACAAACAAACAAATTTGTGTCCTTTGAGGAGTTCTTTATAATTTTTTAATCCCAATCAGAGAGAGAGAGAGAGAGAGAAGGAGGAGAATATGGGAGAAGGAGAAGGAGAAAATGGGAGAAAGACAGGGGAGAGAGAATGAAAGTAAGAGAGAATGAGAGAGAAAAGGAGAGAGAGAGAAATGACGACCAGTGACATTACTTTTATCACTGTAGAACAGCCACTCCGTAAGCTTCAACTCCTTTATGATAAGGCTGTAAAACAATTGTATTATAAAAATAGTGATATTTACTCCGTTTTTTTCTAGATTATCTTCATTTATATACATTTCCCCTTTACAATACTGACAAAGAGAAGAGTGTATCTATGCTATTCATATGTGTGTGTGTGTGTGTATCAATGTGTATATGTGTGTGTGGGGGGGGGGGGGCTATATGGTGTGTGTGTGTGTGTGTGTGTGTGTGTGTGTGTGTGTGTGTGTGTGTGTGTGTGTGTGTGTGTGTGTGTGTGTGTGTGTGTACGTGTGTGTTTTTTCTGTGTGTATAAAATCTTATGAATTTGATAAAACCATCATGATAAAACGCGTTACTTAAATCTTTTCAGTCAGTATGTTCTCTCTCACATTATCCGTACACGTGTAGAAAGACCTTTTTTTTCTTTCTATTTTTTCTTTTTTTTTTTACTGAACACGTGTCAGCACCTAGGAGTCTGCAAAATCGAATATGATATTTGTCTCATTGGAAACCAATTTGAAGGACACGTTAAAAGATTTAGTGAATCAATGATACTTCGTTTTTTTTTTTTTTTTTTTTTTTTTTTTTTTATTCCTTTGAAAGTTTTGTTTTCTTACTTTTACAGTTTACGTATTATGCAGTGGTAAGTGTGTGGATAATTGAATTTCATTTTCCGTTGCAAGATTATGCAGGATCAATTTTACATGTAATATTTTGATAATTTAGATTGCGAAACTGTATTAGTATTCATCAGAAGAAATATCTATATCTATATCTATCTATCTGTCTATAATCTATCAGTCTATCTATCTATCAGTCTATCTCTGTCTCTCTCTCTCTCTCTATCAATCTATCTATCTATATATCTATCTCTCTATCTATCTATCTATATAACAAAATATTGCGTTTCTATATAATGATATTAGCTGATATAAACTTCTATTGCAATTTCGCCTGTAGGCTGGTTTCAGTTGCATAACGATGTCAGTAATAGTAATGATGAGAATGGGGAAAATAGTAATAATTATAATGTTAATAATACTAACTAATATGAGAGTGTTGATAAGATTAATGACATGTAATAATGATCATGATAATGATAATGATGAAGACAATGATGATGATAATGATGAAGATAATGATAATGATAATGAAGATAATGATAATGATAATGAAGATAATGATAA
>NC_091570.1:21247189-21259689 GCF_042767895.1 Penaeus vannamei
ATCTATATATGTTGCATCCATCTACCACTCTATCTATCTCTCTCTCCTTTACTATCAGTATTAAAGAACCACCCAATGAACACACAGATAAAGAAAGAAATGATGCAATATAAACAAATAAAAAAACTTTTAGTCTCATAACGTTGCTGTGTTTACTTCCCCCCACCCCCCTCCCCCTCCGCAATGTAAGGATTTCTAATTACATTTCACAACACTTATTTCCTCCGAACATTCACGAAGCTTTGAGTACATTATAATTCCGTTGTATCAGCTGATGCAAGAGGTTTCATTTTCCAATTTCCAAATAATGCACAAACGTCTCTCTGGCTGTCAGATCGATGAGACACGCCCAGCTAATGTTTGTTCGCTGTACAATATTACGAAGTGAAGTTTAACACTAATTCGTAGCGATGGGTGTTGAGTTACATTTAAGGACAGACGTGCGGAAATCCAGTTCAAGGGAGAGCGCTTTGTGACGTGAATCCATAATCATGGGATTGAAAAGTTTGAATGATTTTGAAGGATAATTGGTCGTTGCAATAAAAGAGGGTCAAAGTATGTGATCAACAAAAATATGAAATGAGAATTGGGAAAGTTATGATTATGTTAAAATATAATATTGTGATGAAGATGATGATATTGTGATAGTGCTAACAGTGTAACAGTAACAATTTTCATAATGATAACAAAATTAGAAATTGAATCAGTAATAATACTAATGAAAAATATAATGGTAAGATATTAACGGTGTTAAAGATGATAACATTAATGCTAGCAATAATAATGATAGTAATTACAATTTGGCGATAATAATGATGAAGAATAATAATGATAGCAATAACAATGAAAATGATAATAACAATAATAATGAAAATGATAATAACAATAATAATGAAAATGATAACAATGATAATGAAAGTAACGTAATATTATTAATGATTATAATAATGGTAAAGATAATCATAATACTAAAAGCAATAATAATAATAATAATAATTCTAACAATAACAATAATAATAATGAGGATAATAATAATAATGGTTATGATAATAATAATAATAAAAAAAATAATATTAATAATAATGATAATAATGATAACAAAAACAACAATAATGATAATGATAATACTAATAACAATGATGATATTAATAATAACAATAATATTGATAATGGTAATGATGGTAATAATAATAATCATGATAATGATTATAAATATGATTATGATAATGATAGAAATAATAATTATCCTAATCATGATAATAATAGAAATAATAATTATCATAATCTTTATAATAAAAGTAAAATAAATAATAATGATAATAGTAATAATAAAAAATAATAGTAATGATAATAGTAAAAATGATAACAATAACAATTACCATGAATAGAAAAATACACTACCGTGTTGATACTATGGTAGAAAAAAACACAATGCACAAACTAGATTATTGAGGAAAGTGAGACAACAGTTTTGGAATCGTCCTCGAAGATGGAGTCGAGGACGATTCCGAAACTGTTGTCTCACTTTCCTCAATAAATCTAGCTTGTGCATTATGGGTTTTTTCTACCAACAATTATCATAATAATTACAGCAACAAGGATAATGGTGACAATAATAATAACAAAAAAAAACAGTAATAATAATGATAGTAATCATAACAATAATAATAACAATGATAACAATATTAATATCCAAATAATATAAAACCATAGCAATATTGTTCAAATGGCAATGCAATGAAAGGCACAAGGACAAGACCCATATCACAGGTTACACTGATATCGGTTACTTGTTACGTGTGTGTGTGGATGTAAGTGTGATTTTTCTTATTTATTTATTACTATTATTATTTAATTGTATTTATTCTTCTGTACAGATTTGAATACAAACATTCTATGATCATTCTATTGAATATGTACGCGAAAATTGTTTTTATTTTTTATTTTTTTGCTTTCAAAACATTCATACAAGGAAGCTTGCATGCATAGATGGTATATATCTATACACTACCGACAAAAACTGGAATTCAACGTGTTTGAGCAGGGAAGCAAAATACAATATAATTCATAGATTTGTACGTATTTTATGGAACCCAATCGAGTAAATATTTAATCTAGTATTTCATTTCTAAAGAGGAATATCGATATTATCTGAGAAGTTCTCTGCTCAGTACGTTTCCTAGAGCTGTTCATTTTGTCTTTTCACAATCGTTCCAGGAGTGAAAACGTACGTAAATCAATGAATTCAAGGGTCTTCATAATTTTTTTCTTTTTCTTTCTATGCAGGTTGAAGAAAGGAAAGATTGAGCAGAGTTGGAAAGAGCGACGTTAAACATAAGGTAATCCCCTAAAGAAAAACAAAACGGGGAGGGATGGGGAAGAGAGGGTAACACTTTGTTACAACGAAAAAAATATATGGCTTTTGTTTCACTGTATGCTCTCTGAATTTTCGGTAACTGCCTTTATATGTAGTAAAACTCTTCGTCTTGACTTTTATAACCGTGGGTTGAACCATGATTGAATTTCCTTCTTGGCTGCTTCACAAAGCACCAACTTCTCTTCTCTCTCTCTCTCCCAAACTCTCTCTCTCTCTCTTTGTGCCTGCCGTACTCCTTCACACACTCTCTTTCTCATTCTTTCTCTGCCTCTCTTTCACTCACTCCGCCTGTCGTACTTTCTCTCTTTCCGCCATTCACTCTGCCTGTACTTCCTCTTCCTTTCACCTTTTCTGCCTGTCGCACTTTCTCTCGCTCTCTTTCTTTCAGTCTACATGTAGTCTCTCTCACCCTCTCTTCCTCTCTTTCTTTCTTTTATCCACTCCTTTTATTCAACAACCCTGATTAATAACCTCAGTGGATATTGCTTTCGCCCCGAGTGTATATTGCATCCGGCTTCGGTACATACATCATGACAGATTAAAAGCATGTTAACTTCCAACGTCGTGATGAAACACGGGTTTAGTGGTCGACGGGAATAACACGTTAATGACCTCTTAAAGGCAAAGACCTTGATGAAACGGACGTAAACATGACTCATGGATTTTCTTTTTTTTCTTGCCGTCTGACGCGTTCCAAGTTCATTGCCCGCGGAAAGGAAATTAGGGTTGTGGTAGGATAAGATAGGATCATCGTATCATATTGCAAAGCTAATGAGTGGGTTGGGTTGACAAGAAGCATGAATTGTTAGAAAGAAGGAACAGAAACACACACACACACAAACACTTACCCTCAAACAACCATCTATCTCTCTGCCTGCGTAATGATATATCTATCTAATTAATCGATCAATATATATCAATCCATAAAAATCTAAATATTAGGCACATATCAAATATCACTGGACATGGCAAAGAAGAAGAAGAAGAAGAAAAAAGAAAGAAAGAAAGGAAAAACTAAAATAGGGGACACACCAGTAAATAAACCATAAAATGGACACACCAGTAAATAAATCATAAAATCGAATTACCAAACACGGTATTTTTTCTTAACTCCCTGCACCTAGCGCTTACTAATTTAGAGGCGCGATACAAGGCCAGTTCACCAAGTCCATTCTAACCCACAGCTTCAACACAATCCTCACGATTTCGCAAGTATGGCATCCTGGCCATTTCACCCGCGCATTTCCTTTCATGTCCCCGTGATAAATCTGTTGTGCGTTACCTGGTGGCACTGATCCTGATTCTCATTCTCAATCTCTCTGTTTGTATCTCTCTATCTCTGTTTCCTTTTCTATCTGTGTGATTATCTGTGTCTATGTGACTGACTCTCTCTCTCTCTATCTATCTATCTATCTACTCTCTCTCTCTCTCTCTCTCTCTCTCTCTCTCTCTCTCTCTCTCTCTCTCTCTATATATATATATATATATATATATATATATATATATATATCTACTCTCTCTCTCTATCTACTCTCTCTCTCTCTCTCTCTCTCTCTCTCTCTCTCTCTCTCTCTCTCTCTCTATATATATATATATATATATATATATATATATATATATATATATATATATATATATATACATACATACATACATACACACATATATACATATATATATATATATATATATATATATATATATATATATATATATATATATATATATATATACACATATATACTAGTAATAGGCACTATATACACTATATACAAGCTGGACAGGAGAAATACAGGCGGAGATTCCAGCGGATCAGGCGAAGTCACATGGCGCAGGAAAGGACACAGCAACGAAGGTCACGGGGTAACTCAGTTAAAAGTCTCAGCATAGAGAATTATTAAGTTGGTTAAACTCTACGGGATCCTCTGCCAGGTTTAATTTTCTTTTTAAGACCAAATATTTTTTCATTGTGGTAGCGTTGTGGTCCGATATAGGTCAAGACAAATTGGCCAAAAAGGGAATCAAATAACTGAGGGAGTCACTGCATGATATCAGGATAAGTATACAAAATTATACCTCTTCATCCACGTGCATGTGTATACATACATGGTGCGTGTGTACATGAGTGTACGTGTATGTGTGAGTGCGTGTATGTGTATGTGTGAGTGCGTATATGTGTATGTGAGGCGTGAATGTGTAGGTGTGTGTGCATATATATGTAGGTGTGAGTGCATATATGCGTATGTGTGAATGAATGTGTGTGTGTATGTATGAGTGCGTGTGCGTGTATGTGTGCGTGCATGAATTGGTGTGTGTGTATGTGTGAGTGCAAGTATGTGTATTTTTGAGTGCGTGTATGTGTGAGTGTGTGGACGCGCATGCGTAAGCGTTCGTGAGCAAACGATGGTAACTATGTGGAGGCTTGTTCGTGTGGGCGTGAGCCAGCACGACTGTAGTTGCGGGTAAACTTACGTGCGGTCATGTGGATATTCATGAAAATAATTCTGCACATTTATAAAAAAAATATATATATATAAAATAATAATAATAAAAAAAAAAATCATCAGCTCTCACTTAAAATCACTTCATTTATGGCAACTGTTACACACATTGTTTGGGACATTACCACTGAAATCATATATAATCCTTGTAATTTTAGATGTTTTCTCCTTTACTGCACATCCATTTAATTGAAAAAATAAAGAAAAAATAAAAGGAAAATAAAATCGGAAATAAATCAAAAGGTTGCGTTCTGGTGTTTTACTGGGAGAGTGGCAGCGTACATATACAACACCCAATACAATTACCTTTTAATATCGGCACACAGGTCACTGGTAGAATCCGCTGTCGTAGGGATGTCTGTTACAAAAATAGAAATGAAATGAAAACAAAAATACAAAAAGTGACAGCGTATCGTCCTGGCGAACCCCAAGCCTGCCTTCTCTCTGTCTCACGTGTGTCTTTCGGCAAGCTTCCCCCAGGTGCAAGTACCACCCAACTTCCTAGTTCTTATGCGCGGCGGTATTTGGAAATGCAACCCCACACCTAATCTAAATAATCTTACCATGTGGTAGAACACATCATTCTGTGATAGTTTTCTTCCATACCATTTTCTGAGCAAATTGATAATAAAGGTGTTATAGAAGGTATAAAATCCACGATTTCCAGGAGCCGCGGCAACCTTCCGCCTCCAGCGCCGCGACAAAATGACAAAAAGTCGTTACGAGCGACGGGAAATCGGACGGATTTGTAGCGGATGACGTATGCGAGGGAAATCAAATGAGCCAATTGGATCCGTACGTCAACGTGACGTGAACATAGACATTCAATAGAACCAATCAGATATGGAATAGATCATCACGTGACATTAGGAGCTGGGCCTGGGAGAAGGCAGTTGAAATTCAAATCACTTCCATCATGGCTAGTCAGTGTGTAGGTTGTGAGAACAATTATTTAGATTTCACAGCGAAATATGAACAAAATAACGAAGCAAGCGTACTAAATCTATGAGATCACGGTGTACTGCCAGTGGAAGTACAATACCCGGACTGTAAGATATCGTGTCATTATAGAAGTGACAGACACCAGTGGGTTTGTTGTGTATGGAAAGGGGTATTAAAAACAAAACGAAGAAAGCAGTGTAACTTTATTGTAAGCGATCACAATTCCCGCCAACAACAGCCTGGATTATCCGACGATCCCAGTGATCCGCACCCTTGGCCGCGAGTTAACGCGTTAAGGTAAGATGAGGTTTTAACTTCCTGGGTCTAGGCTCTCTCCTGCCGGAACATACGAGGTGAAGATTTTGTAGATCAGGCGGTAGCCCCCTCACCCCCAAAAGGGGGTTTAAGGGGGAGGAGCCCCCTATACAACCCGGAAATGTGTTAATATACTGTGCTTGCTAGTATTCTACCGATATTTAGCGAAATTCCCTGATATGTAGCCCTCCCCAGCTATCGAGACCGATATCGTAGTTAAGCTTCGGTTGCGAAGGAAATGAGAGCTAGATTCGTTTGAAACACGACGAAAGCTATTGGAAATTATTCTATTCACTCAGGGAATGGTGTGGGTTGCATTTCCAAATTTTCCTGCGCGGGTACCGGTGTCTTGTTTCCGAATGTTCGGAATGCTTATTTCGAAGTTTTTTTCCGCAACTTGCAAGGCAGTTCCTGGGTTCGCTATAATGGTCTGCGCAAGTGGTTCGTCCGCGCCTGGTTCACGAAACCTCGTAGGATTTTATGAGTGTACGCCTACAATTGTTCGTGCATCGATTTTGGCTTGCAAAACTGATCACAACAGATATTTATATAGATAGATTGAAAGATAAATATGTATAGATATTATATATATTTATATATGTACATATGTATACACACAGACACACATATACATACATATACATATATACATACATACATACACGTATATATATATATATATATATATATATATATATATATATATATATATATATATATATATATATATATATATATATATATATATATATATATATACACATACAAAGATAGAAAGAGAGAGAGACATATGTGTGTGTGTATAAATATATTCATCTATATTCATGGAAATGTGTGTGTTTGTGTACGCGCGCGTGTGTATGCGTATAAAAGTTTCTTTAAACTCTTCGCTTACAAACCTACACTTCACTCGTTCTATCAGTAATATGCCATGGATTCTTTTTACAGTTTCGCTTTTCCACAGTGTTTCAGAATGCTTATGCATGTTTTATATGACATATATGTTAAAAATACATCACAGAGGGAGTGAGAACGGTTCCTCTCATAAAATATATAAAGGTGTCAGATTTTCATTAATAACTCTCAATCAGCTACAGGTGTGCATAAATGATGATGGTGCGAGTCTGACTGACGTCGATATACAAAGCAAAGTCATACAGGTTTTCCCACGACACGTGTCAACGGCATTTCTGTGCACTTAGCAATACTGCCGCCTTGCCTGGAGAGAAGAACCAGTGAATACATAATGACGGAACTCATCTCCAGCCAAATACGTGTCTGTCTTTGTTATTCTGGCAATACTGCTGTTTCAGTTCTTCCTTTGCTTCTTCTCTTTCTCATATCCATTTCTTTTTTACCGAGCCGTCGCTTCGTCCACGTGGTTATGCTATCGGTTTCCTTTCATTGTATTTCTTTCCCTTTTTTTCTTTTTTTTTCATTAATTCGTTTACATGTTTAAATGTGTATTGTAAGTCAGGGATAGAAATGAACTTGGAGGGGAAACAGCTGTTGCTATTCAATATGGTCAGTGGAGTGTAGGGGGTTGTGGGAGGGAGGAGAGGAGGGCAGAGGTAAGAAAATGAAATGAAGGGGAACTGGAGGAGAGGGGAGAGGAAAAAGAGGAAGAAGAGAAGGGGAGGAGGGAAATGGCACATAAAGGAGGAGGGGAAGGAAAGGATGTGAGGCGTATAGCAAGAGGGGAGGAGGAGGAAGAGGAGAAGGAGTATGGTGAGACGGAAAAGTATAGTTGGGGGTTGCAGTGTAGTGAAGGTGAATAGACACGAGCAATACTGCAAGACGGAGAGAGAAAGACACACGAGGCAAGAAATGCAATATTCAGCGTAGAGAGGTTCTGATAGTCAAGGGATTTGACGGAACGGAAACTGAATGAGCAATGAGAGGGAAGGGTTGCCGTGAAGTCAGAGTATTAAGAAATGAAGAAATTATGAAGTGGATGAAAATCATGTGTAGTTTCTAGAAATAAAGAATCTCTAAACATATCAAAATGTTTTTTCTTTTTGTTTAATTTGTAAACATACTTTCATAAACAAATCATTATTGCAATTGTCAAAGACGAAAAAAATCAAAAGTAAATACATAAAGAGAGAGAGAAAAAAGAGAAAGAGAGAGAGACAGAGAGATTAATCAAAGTCCCTACTTACCAAAGAAAAACAAAAAATTAAATACGAATAAGCATAAAACTAAATATGAGGAAGAATGAAAGAAAGGAAACACACACACACACCCTTTCTTCCCCGGGCTCTTATACAAGCCTTACACGTGTCTGAGCCCCGGAGGTCGTTGATATTCAGCTGTGGCGCCGCGGATTGCACTGCCGGCTTTGGCTATCAGCGCCGAGGCCTGTAGGATATTTTTTCTCACAAGGTTAAGGAGGCAAGTCTTTCCCGCTGCCAGCTCGAGTCGGCTCACGTCCGACTCTTCTGTTTTGACTTCTTTTTTTTCTTTCTTTTTTTTCCTTTTTTTTTTGTATTGCAGTAACTTATTTCCTGTTTTCTGTTTGTTTTTTCCCTCTTCTATATTTCAAGCCATTCAGACTTTCGGGTATGCATAGATACATATATACAAACAGACACACAGACATAAGTACATGAAGAGAATTAAAGATTAAAGGTTTAAAGGTTTAGTTTCAATTTCATGTGTTACAATGGATATTATTTGCTGTGACATACTGTCTGTCTTATTTTGCTTCTAAGAGAGAGAGAGAGAGATTATGTCTTTAATGTTTTCCATATACCTGTGTGCTTGTATATGCACTTGCCCATGAGTTATGGTATATTCCTTCTATATACGTCTGCTTTTTGGATGACGTATATGCGCATGAATATTTTTTTTACTCGACTGCTGATCCATAATTGAACTTTAAAATCATTTTTGTTATATGATGGTAATATCCAGTATAATTGTGATCAGTTCTTCCACTTAGAAACTTCTTTATGCATTACCACTAATAATTGTCCAACACTTCATTCATTATTCAACCTCAAAAATGATTCTGCTGCTATTTAGTAAGAGCTAATCACCATGTTATATTTCATAATTCGAAGTCTGTACAAACAATATGCACGAAACCTAGACATGTTTTCATACTCCCAAAACACAAAAGGAGAAGCGTTTTACTAATCCCTTAAGATACACATCGATAGGGTAATAAAGAGGGTTAAGAACAGACTATTTCGATTCGAAATGGATATATATGTCAATTGCTACCAAACACCCCATGTTACACCTTATTCTTTCTTATCCAGTACAGTTTGGTGAGATCAAAGTCGCGTTATATCGTCCTTTTTCTCATCTGGCACAGTTTGGTAAGATCAAAGTTACGTATCATCGTTCTTCTCATGCAGCAATTTGCTAAGATCATACTCGTGTTACCTTGTACTTTTTCTCATCCTTCAGAATTTAGTAAGATCATATTCATGTTACATCGTCCTCTTTCTCATCCAGCACAGTTTGGTAAGATCAAAGTTCTGTATCATCGTCCTCTTTATCACACAGCAGTTTGTTAAGTTCATATTCATGCTGTCTCGTACTGTTTTCATCCAGCACAGTTTAGTAAGATCATATTCGGGATCCTCGTCCACTTTCCCAAGTGATCATGCACAATTTGGTAATATCATATTATTGTTACCTCGTCCTGTTCCTCATCCAGCACAGCTTGCTATCAAAGTTATGTTATATTCTCCCCTTTCTCATCCAGCACAGTTTGGTAAGATCATAGTCAGAAACTTCGACGATTTCTCGGTCGTCTCGAACAGACAGCGGTTTTATCAGCTCTTATCAGGGGAAGTAAAAAGGGTTTACGAGACTCTTGTGGTAAGCCAATCCCGCTGACATATTGTTTTACTTCTGCAGATTATGTGAATTATGAATTGTTAAGTGTGGGATGGGTTTTCGTGTGCACGGGCGAGGACACAAGTAGATACAAACACGTACACACATGCATACACGTTTGCATGTACACACACACACACACAGGCACACAGGTATCTATCTACCTATCTACCAACCTATCTATCCATTGATCTATATATCTATCTATCTGTCTATCTATCTACTTACCTACCAATCTATCTATCTATATACAGATATACATATTTATACTATACACATTAACACTCACAGACATTTTTATTTGTGTGTATTTGTATCTGAATGTGTGCAAACATATGAAATGGTGAAAAAAATGACGAAAAAAACAAAAGGAGAGAATGAAACTCACGACAAATAATAAAATGTTATAATCATTGCAAGCGCGTGACAGCTAATATTTGATTCATAAAAAAAGAAACATGCAAACTGCAATCCTCATGCAATAAGCAGCATAATTTTGTGGCAGAATATGCATGAAAGTATGTAAATGTGGGTGAAAGGAATTCAAGGAATATTTGCTTTCGTTATTAGACTATCATTATTTTTCGTCATTTTATGATGTTGATGACCTGAAAATTACGAGAGAGAGAGAGAGAGAGAGAGAGAGAGAGAGAGAGAGAGAGAGAGAGAGAGAGAGAGAGAGAGAGAGAGAGAGAGAGAGAGAGAGAGAGAGAGAGAGAGAGAGAGAGAGAGAGAGAGAGAGAGAGAGAGAGAGAGAGAGAGAGAGAGAGAGAGAGAGAGAGAGAGAGAGAGAGAGAGAGAGAGAGAGAAATGTTGTCGTTTCTGTCTGCATTTTATTTCTTTATATGAGGGTTGTTGGTCACAAAATGAACAAGGAATTGTTTTCTGTTCGTGTTAAATATATCAAGTAATAAAATTTTCTTTCTTGTTAGATCTTCGGTTGTTTGATGAATTGATTTTTAGAAAAGATTAGATTAATGTATCTTTGATTGAAATTTATAGCAACAATAATAGCGATGACAACACTAAAAAAAATATGATAATGACCGTGCTATTGACAAGAATAGCAAAAACAAATATAAAACAACGACAGGAGTAACAATGAAAATAGTGATCATGATATTAATAATGATAGTGATAGTAATGATGATAATGATAATAATAGTAATGATAATACTGCTAATAGTAGCAATAACAGTAATAGCAATTATAATTATAACGATAATGATAATAATAGTGACAATGATAATGATAGCAATAACAATAATGATAATGATGATAATAATGATAATAGTGATAATGGTAATAATGATAATAATAATAATAATAATAATGATAATAATAATAATAATAATAATATTAATAATAATAATAATAGTAGTAATAATAATAATAATAATAATAATGATAACAACAACATCAATAATGATAATGATAATACCAACTAAATAATAATGATAATGAAGATGATGATAATGATGAAAATAATGATTATGATAATAATTATGATGATGATAACAATCATAATAATAGAAATAATAATAATAAAAAAAAATAATAATGGTAATGGCGATAATGATAATAGTAATAATAACAGTAATACTACTAATAAATGTGATTATAATTGTGACAATGGCGATAATAATAATGGTGATAAGAATAAGAACTGTTATAATGATAAACACAATAATGATGATGATGATAATAGTAATATTAATGATAACGATAATAGTAATAATCACCGTATTGGTAATGATAACAATGATAATGATAATTATTTAAAAAAAACTAATAAATGTGACAATAGATATGATGATTATTAATAATATCCCGTGACAGATTTTTTTTTTCTTTCAAATTTTCATATGAATATAATTAATAGTTTAATAACTTATCATGTTACAACAATAAAAAATCTTATGTGATATATATAATGAAAGAAACAAGGATAAATTATTAGTATTGTGAAAAAAGTATGACGGAAAATTTCCATTAAAAGTAAGAAGGGAAAACGGCATCGAAAGTCCTACGAAGAATAAGGAAGAAAGGAATAGTTAATACATCTGGGTATGGAGGAGAGAGGAAAAGAGTGACTAGAGCCGTGAAAAAAAAAGAATGGCAGGAAGAGAGAATGAAGTAGAAAAGGCGATAAATATATGAATGCACACAGGCCACAAAAGAAGGAAATACTGCCATATGCTTATGGATCAGCGAATCTCTCTCTCTCTACACACACACACATATATGTATATGTATATATATACATATATATATGTATATATATATATATATATATATATATATATATATATATATATATATATATATATGTATGTATGTATGTATATGTACATATACATAATATTCATATAATATATATATATATATATATATATATATATATATATATATATATATATATATATATATATATATATATATATATATACATACATATATATATATATATATATATATATATATATATATATATATATATATATGTATATATA
>NC_091570.1:21289689-21292189 GCF_042767895.1 Penaeus vannamei
ATATATATATATATATATATATATATATATATATATATATATATATATTACATATATATATATATATATACAGAAACACATACATACAAACACAGACACAGACACACACACACACACACACACACACACACACACACACACACACACACACACACACACACACACACACACACACACACTATATATATGTATCATATATATATATATATATATATATATATATATATATATATATATGTGTGTGTGTGTGTGTGTGTGTGTGTGTGTGTGTGTGTGTGTGTGTGTATTGTAGGAACCCGAATGATGGGCCCTAAGAGTGTATGATAGAGAGCGAGTTTAGGGTTTAAGGTAAACAACCAAGATGTCTTGACTCCTTTACGTAGTTAGCATATATGTGTGTGTGTGTGATGATTTCAAATCCCATCAATAACACCAGTGTTTTATCCCAAATTTTTCATTTACAAAATAAGATATACTTCCAATAAATTACTGTTGCCAATTTTCAAAATAAAGTGTACACAATTCTTTTGAAATGTCTATTACGCGACCTTGAAACTTAATCATCTTTATTTTATAAATATATTAGTAGTGCTGTCACCTCCCAGAATTTGGGATTTGCAGGAAACCCCAAGAAAACCTTTCTTTGACACTATTTTCAATTTGAGTAGCATGACTTAACTGTCTTCGGCCTGTACTTTTAAAACCTTTCGCCAGGGGTGGCATTCGATTTCGGCGGCCGATCGGGAATTGCGTACTGTTAAAAGCAAGGCAAGTGTTCGTCAGGCTATCTTACTTTATTTACTTTATGACTTATAGGCGATCGATTTTGGAACAGCCTGGTGAAGCTAAGCCGTGAGAGCCCTCCCTTTCTTGTGGATGAATAGCATTTTCTTGCTTTCAAATTACAAGTTAGTATGTTTGTCTGTATGTTATAGGAATCACATTGTAATTTTAAAATCTCTGAAAATCACAATTTATTATGAAATAACCATCAATATTCCAGACGAGAGCTCAAGACATCAGCCCTATTCCTGCCCCCGCCCCCAGATGAGTTATTTTGATTTATGATGTTCTTATTTTGGTTGTAGGGATAATTTTCTTTTCACAAATGTTACCATAAATGTTTTGATGATGGCATGTTTACTACAGGCTATAGAAACATAGCATATGATGCGGTGAGTATAATGAAACAGCATATAATGAGGTGTGTCTAACCTAACCTAACCCTTGTAGCCCTACAGTTCACTATTTCATATCGGTTAGGTATAGAAAAATGATTAAATTTTAACTTGTATAAAGTGAGGCTCTTACGGAGATAACATTATTGTCTTCTCCCGAGGTTAATAATTAAGCTCAGGTTATGTTAGGTAAGGTGAGGTAAGGTAATATAATATGAGGTGATATGATATAGGTTAGGCAAGGGAAGGTAATATAATATAAGGTGATATAATATAAAAAAAATCCCTGGTAAGTGCCAAAAATATATATTTATTGTATATAGTTCTATAACACACTGCAAATGTAAGCAAATTTGCGTTTCCCGCGTTTTTTCAGTCGCCGAAGTGCTAGCTTTAGCAGGAATGCAAGATATTAGCGCTGGCGATCACTTGCGTTCGCCAAGCCTGGTGATCGCCCGCCTTGGCGAACGTTGGGTCCTCACTCACTCAGATGATCGCCTGGCGCAGCATCGCCAGACGAACGCCAGCAAGGGCGAAAGGTTTTAAAAGTAGGGTTCTTAGGCGCTCTGGGTGGACTGGATCTATTCCTGTTGAGCGTGTCTACAGGATGCCATAGAAATTTCTTTAACTGTTCCTCTTTATTCTAAAAACAAATATAATCAATATAATAAACATTATAAGAAAATCAAGTACCATTCTCTTCTACTAACTTAATTAAAGTCTAGGGTTACCTCTACTTTACATCGCCCCTTTACCTACTAATTATAAATCAGTAATCATTCCCAGAAACGTAATAAAATACAAACCTGAGACGGGATCAAGACAGTCACCCCCAATCCCTGATATTTTCAATTATTTACTCTCATCAATTCTTACCTTTTTCTTTTCGTACACTTTACTCTGATACCTGATTCATTACGTGGCACAATCGCCCACCCTAAAAAAATAAAAAAAATAAAAAATAAATAATGCTAGAAAAAATATAATACGTATTTCCTAATAATCAAGGCTAGTGTTAATGGTGGGTACGTAGGTGTTGCCACATTTTCCTCAACATTTCTTTCTCTCTGCGTGAGGGAGGAGAGCAAGTTATGACAAATCAATACATATATATTCAGCAATTATATGAATTCAGTATTAAGTATTACAACTTCAATTTCCGAGTAAAACGAGATTTTTAGTGACCGGCACTTATCATAATTTGCGTGCGAGCAGAGAGCAAGGGCGCCATCGAACAAAGAATAGCCACCATATCTATGCTCACTTCCTTCCGTCAATTTAATCACTAACATTTAAGCAAACAAACCATTTATATATCATCA
>NC_091570.1:21297189-21299689 GCF_042767895.1 Penaeus vannamei
AAAGTAATAGTTTGGAGAAAAAATATGGGGAGCGGGGGTGAGGTATTGTGAGATGGGGTTTAGTCTATTTTATCTTTTTATCAGAAGAGGAGGATTAAGACCATAACGATTCCGAAGGATTTGCATGTGAATTTCCTATATATAACGTTGGGAAAGGGGGAGGTAATGGAAGAAGGGCTGAAAGCTAGATGAGGAAAGATTGAAAAATTATCATGTAGTATATATACATAAACATGTGTACAACATTACACATAAGCATGAGTGTACGTGGATATGTATGTAATAATACATAGGTATACATACACAATTACACACGTAAATAAGCCTTACGTGAATATGTGTATAATCTCATATATGCATGCAACCACACGCTTAAGTACTGCGTGTTTGTACAGTATTATCTGTGCATTCACCATTGTATCCGCCCCTTCGTATGTACATCATAACAAATGTACATACACTGAAACACGACTCCCTCTCCATAGACAGGGAAGATCCGCCACCAAAGCAAGCATCGAAACGCGCTGATTGCACCGCCGGATGCAAGAGGGGCAGGGATTCTCATGCTGAATTACACTGACCTGTTTAAGTGTAGATCATAAATCAAAAACTGCAGATTGGATGTGTCGTCGCTGGGCTTTGCAAACAGGCAAAATCAGGGTCATTTATCATTGGTTCTCTGGTTCCCTGGTTCGCTGTGATGGCTATGAGCTTATCTAATAGGTCCTAAAGCCATTTTTTTTCTTTCTAAATCCGGTTCGGGATAAAGTTATTAAGGAGAATTCTCAATGTTGACAAAAGGATAAAATCAACAATTTACTATTATAGCTATCATGTAAACTGGTGAGCATACGTTATAATTTTCTTGGATAATCTTCGGTATAAAGAATGGTCAGCGGCAAACAACCCAAGCACACGTACTTTATTTCATTGTTCGAAAATTTAAACTGTCCATGGTTTTATCTAAGCTTCTCACAAACTATGGGGAATTCTAGTTTTGCACGAGCGAACGAGACATAAAGTAAATGAGAGGATACTCATAAATGGCGCATTGGACTGTTTATGCGAAGTGAGTATGTGGCACGAAAGCGGCGAAATGAAATAAAATGAAATGAAATGAGAAAAGCTCTAATGACGTTACATATTACACATCTAATGGCACACGAAATTACATAATGAGAGTTCACTGTTAGGACCTTAGATTGGCAGGTCTGATAATAGTAACTCTTAATGGGTAGACTGTTGAGTTTTCTTAATTAATACTGACATCCATGTGACAGGGTCCAAATGAGCGACGGAGAGAGAGAAAGAGAGACAAACAAACACAGAGGGGAGAAAGAAAATATTGAGAAAGTGAGAGAGGGAAGAGAAGAGAAAGAGAGAGAGAGAGAGAGAGAGAGAGAGAGAGAGAGAGAGAGAGAGAGAGAGAGAGAGAGAGAGAGAGAGAGAGAGAGAGAGGAGAGAGAGAGAGAGGAGAGAGAGGGAGAGAGGGAGAGAGGGAGAGAGAGAGAGAGAGAGAGAGAGAGAGAGAGAGAGAGAGAGAGAGAGAGAGAGAGAGAGAGAGAGAGTGAGAGAGAGAGGGAGAGAGGGGAGAGAGAGGGAGAGAGAGGGAGAGAGAGAGAGAAGAGAGAGAGAGAGAGAGACAGACATAAGTAAAGAAAACGAAAATGAGAGAGAGAGAAGAGAAGAGAAAGAGAGAGAGAGAGCGAGAAAGAAAAAAGAAGGAAAGAAAGAAAGAAATTAAGAGATAGATAGATAGATAGATAGATAGATAGTGAGAGAGAGAGAGCGAGAGAGAGAGAAAGAGAGAGATAGAGAGAGAGAGAAAGTGAGTAAGAGAGAGAGAGGGAGAGAGAGAGAGAGAGAGAGAGAGAGAGAGAGAGAAATAAAGAGAGAGAGAGAGACAGAGAGAGAAAGAAAGAAAGAAAGAAAGAAAGAGAAAGAAAAAGAGAGAAAGAAAGGGAGACAGACATAAGTAAAAAAAAAACGAAAATGAAAAAGCGAGAATAAGCAAGAGAAACGGGCAGATAATGCAGAATATTAAGACTTTTACACGGGCTATACAGAGCGACTACAAACTCTAAGGAAAGGCATGAGAAGCGAAGGCTAGCTTTACAGACCGCCATGAGAACCACAGCTGCTTCCAACTGCCTAGTCCTGTGACAAAGAGAGACTCGTCACGCAGTTGCTGGCGCTGGGCCTACCTTTGAGAATATCACATTTACAATTAGACATGTACAAATATATATATTTGTATATGTATGTATGTTTAAATATGTATACATATATATACTTTATATGCACACACACACACACACACACACACACACACACACACACACACACACACACACACACACACACACACACACACACACACGCACACACACACACACACACACACACACACACACACACACACACACACACACACACACACACACACACACACACACACAAACACACACACACATACAGGTATATATTATATAGGGACGGT
>NC_091570.1:21309689-21314689 GCF_042767895.1 Penaeus vannamei
TCGCTCCCCTGAAGTGTTTACTGTAGTCGTTTATGAATCCCATCTGTTAGGCATCGGTAAACTGTTCGGTGTTGAATTTCATGTTCATAGTTCATAACTTTTAAAAGGTGAGGCGAATTTCCCTGGACATGTTGGTGAATGTTCTAGATTTATTTTTATTTATTTTTGTTTATCATTTATTTATTTATCTATTTATTATTCTTTTTCTCTAAATTGTGTCGATTTGGTTTATATTACGTGATTAACAACATGAATGACTTTGGTTGATTTTATTTGTTTTTTCCAAGTGAATACGGAACTTTTGCTGGAAAGAAAATTGTAAATTCATTAGATGTAAATGGAGAGGAACGTTTCTTTTCCCTGAAGATGTCGAATTAGCAAAATCCATATTTTTCCCACCGTCAAACAAGCAAAGTGTGCCAACCATCCCAAACCTCCGGTGCTGAATGCAAAGCAAACTTCACCCAAACCATTAAACTCGTTTCGTCGTTTTAATTAATATTTGGCAATTAAAACGATCGCTAAAATTGAATTTCGTCAACAAACATGATTAAGTTACTCCACGATAATCAAGTTCCTATCAAATCCGATAAGTTTAATCAGGAGTGTATCTCAAGGACGAGTAATATCTGACTTAAAGTGTATTTTCATCTTGGGTTCGATTAATTTCATGAGAAATCATATTAACTTCCAGGGGAAATCGTGCGAATTAAAATGCAGCAAAAACGTTTACTTTCCTGTCAGGAATGCTAAAAAGCGATGCTGATGATGTCTATTTTCTTGTAAGGAATATGTCCATATTCTTCTAAAAAATACTTTAAAAATGAAATAGTGGACATAAGTTATATAGTAACATACAGGTCTAGATGCAAAAACAAATGTTTCTCGTAAAAGGAAAATATTGTAGAATATATTTCCAGTGAAAATAGAGCGAGTAAAGTCGAATTTAGAAATAGATACTACACTAACGCACACACACACACGCACACACACACACACACATACACACACACACTTACACACACACACCTACACACACACACACGTGCATATATATGTGTGTATGTGTGTGTGTGCATTTATGTATACATACACACATACAAACACACACACACATATATATTTATGTATAAATATGTATATATATATAACAGCAGACGTGGAACTTCCTAGTGGGAAGCGAAGTAAAATAGATTTAATCACTAACGTTGCCAGAAAAAAACTATATATAGATAAAGAGATAGACAGACATTTGAATATAAATATATATATATATATATATATATATATATATATATATATATATATATATATATATATATATATATATATATATTTACATATATGTATATATTAATATATAATATATATATATATTAATATATATATAAAATATATATATATATATATATATATATATATAAATATATATATATATATATATATATATATATATATATATATATATATATATATATATATATATATATATATATACATTTATAAACTAAGGCATTCCGTTTGATAAATTTATAAACTAAGGCATCAGTAGATAGATATATGGCTATGAGTAGATACATATGTATATTAACTATTTAAACAAGTACACCATGAACTGCAGTTATATCTAGACCCACTAGCTATAACAAAACCAACCAAAAAGTAAAGCGAGATAGGAACACTGGCGTATAACAAATGAAAGCAATTATAGCAGAAGTCAAACAATAGTTCAATGTTGCAGAGTTTTTACATGTAACGAGACTCATATTGCAACAATGGAGCCACACGTTCTTGTTGATTTTTTTTCAGTAATAAAGTTACACACTGGTTTTGCCGAATTCTAATTGAAACGACTGACGGGAACGTTTTCTTATAAAAAAAAAAGAAATCAAAATAGCAAAAAATTTAAATAAAATAAGAATAAAATGACAAAGGCGCGCCATGTGTGTGTGTGTGTGAAAGCCTAAATGGAATTTTAGGCAACATTGAAATCGTGCTGTTGGTTCTTTCACTCCAGGAAAGATTAGATGAAAAAATGTTGTTGAACACTTTGTTATTATTATTATGATTAATAGTATAACTTATTATTAATAATAATTCAATGATTTGTTGTTTATTTATCGTTATCTTATTTATCTTTATCTTATTTACTGATTGATTCTATTATCATTATTATTTTGGGGGGTGGGGGGGGGGGGTATGTTTCTGTATCTACATTTATGTGTATCCTAACACGCCCTCGCATCTCTTTATCTGATAAATTAACTGCCCATTATGGTGTCTTCCTTTCCATCTTTCTCTCTTTACTTATTTATGTTATGTATATATATATATATATATATATATATATATATATATATATATATATATATATGTGTGTGTGTGTGTGTGTGTGTGTGTGTGTGTGTGTGTGTGTGTGTGTGTGTGTGTGTGTGTGTGTGTATGTATGTATGTATGTATGTATGTATGTATATATATATATATATATATATATATATATATATATATATATATATATATATATATAGTATAGACATACGCATGTGTATATGTATATAGATATATAATTATGTGTGTGTGTGTGTACACACACACACACACACACACACACAATTATATATTTATATACATATACACATGCGTAAGTCTATACTATATATATATATATATATATATATATACATATATACATATATATATACATATATACATATATATATATATACATACATACATACATACATACATACATACATACATACATACATACATACATACATACATACATACATACATACATACATACACACACACACACACACACACACACATATATATATATATATATATATATATATATATATATATATATATATATATATATATATATATATATATATATGTGCATACATACATACATTTATATATGTAATTGTAATTCTCCATACACCCCATCCCTCCCTTCCCTTCGTTCATTCAGCGTTCATGACTCCAACCATCAGCCACGTCAAACTAGTGAGCAGCAATTCTATTCCAAACACTTTATGAAGATAGACACTTTCCAAACAGCCCGTCACCGAAAACACATGTTTACATTTTTATTTTTCCATTCATCAGTAGACTTGCACACTACCCAATTTTATTTTTTTATTTTTTATTCTTTATAATTTTATGGTTAGAAAAATAGCCGTTCTAGGCGTTTATTTCAAGCAGTGATAATATGTCAAGGTCTTTGCAAAGTCTGAGATAATATTATGAAACATAGTAATTGTAATATTAATGTAAGTAGTAATGATAATAATAATCGAAATAATTATATTGAAAAAAATAATGATAACAATTATGAAGATAATAATGATAATGATAATGACAATAGTAATGTTAATAGAAATAATAGTAAAGATAATGACAGTGATAATTATAGTAATAATAACTTTAATAATGATCATGGTAATAACTATACTGTAATGATAATGATACTACTAATAATAATTTGTAAGAATGCACAGATACACAAACACAAAAACGCAAACACACACACACACACACACACACACATTATTATTATTATTGTTATTTTCACCATCACTACTAAGCTTATTATTATGATTTACATTGATACTGAAACCTACTATTTTTTCACACACACATATGTTTATGTGTGTGTGTAATGAAAGCGATCGTTTCAAAAACCTAACACGATACACTATGATATATGATTCCTTATGAATTATTCATAAATTCATAAGCAAACTGAACAGAATACTACACGCATACAACTTTATTCATATCTATTGCCTTTGCGGTCATTATAAGCCTGGTTTCATGCTTTTATATATGTGCCCGTGTGTGCGATTTGAAACCGTTTTATAAGAGGTAAATTATAGCCTGTAAAAGTAATATTCCTTGTATGCAGCTATTACTTAGCTATTCACTTAGTTCAGTCATCATTTGTTTCATCCATTTATCCGTTTATACGTATGCACTGGTATGATTTATTCAACAAGATATCAGCTGCCTTCGTTAAAAAAATGCAGTTTTTAGTATATACAGTTTACGAATGTATGTAACATATTTAATCTTTATATAATTCAGTGGATAAAATGCCTATTTTGTAACACCATGCACCATTTATATCAACAATCATTGAAATCCATAGCTTTAAATTCTCCCTTCTCCTTTTTATCATCATCATTGCCATTGTTTTCGATGTAGTTAATATATAATGATGTTTACTTTTGTCATTACTGTACCGTATATTGATGGTCTGTCTCACAACGAAGTAAAGTATGATTAAGGCCTGAGAACTAGAGGCTTTATAATTCCGTAGGTAATTATTTACTCACTGTGAGGTCTGGGCATTGTTGACTCGGTTCATTCCGTTGGTGAAAGAGTTAACGGTGGTGTGGCTCTTGCTAATTCGCGTGGTTAGGCAGTGTGTTACGTGGAGCCAGTGAATGTAATTGTCCACTTGATCTTCGTTCTGTTGTCAGGTTTTCGCAAATTTGCAATTCATTTGTTTTATTATTATTTCATTTTCTCTGTCTCTGACTCATAGGCAGTCTGTCTTTCTCAGTCTCTCTCTCTCTCTCTCTCTCTCTCTCTCTCTCTCTCTCTCTCTCTTCTCTCTCTCTTCTCTCTTGTCTATGTAGTAAAATATATTTAGCTCTCTCCCTAAATCCTTTCTTTTTCTCTTACATTTGTATTTGCTTATTCTTACAGGAAGATATATTGAACTCTCTCTCGTTTCTCAATGTCATTCTAAATCATATCCAGCATATTTATGATAATACGTTTACGTGTACGAAAGAATCTTCCATGACATCATTTATATTTGCATGTATAGCTTATTGTTAAACTGCTTATTTAGAATAATTTTCATGAAAAAATTACCTCCAAATGGCCCTTCATTGCTCTTTTATTCTCCTCCTGTCAGGAAATTATGTCAATCACATCTAAAAGTGCATTAAAGATGATACAAAAATTATTCTGAAGAAAAC
>NC_091570.1:21324689-21328185 GCF_042767895.1 Penaeus vannamei
AAAGGGAAATCGTAGGTGTTGTGCATATTTAGAAGCCATAATGACAGATATGAAATTAATGAACTTTTATTTTCGTCTTTAAATTAGCAAATGGTTTGTGAAGGTAAAATATGAAAATTATACTTAATTTGAAGAAAATTGAATAATTATCTACCTTAATTCTCTACATTCTACGACTGGTCAGTGAAGAAAACACTAAATTTATTTCAAAGTCAATAAAACGTTGATGTTAAGAATGACTAATACTTAGAAATTAGTCATCTTTCTATTTTCATCCAGTCATTTAGCAGTCATCTTTTTCCATCCATCTTTCTACCTATCAGTCTATCTATCTATTTCCATTCATTTAACAATTTACGTATGTACTTATTATCTATTCGATTATATCAATCTATCTATTAATCTATCCATCTATTTACAGTCTTTGCGTGCACATGCATGTTTATGCAACAGGAACAACGAAGGGAAGGACAAGAAAACACACGAATATGCCTATTCGTGAGTTATCTTATCCTTCCCTTCGTTGTTCTTGTTGCAATCTGTTGGTCATGAATTCCACACATGCATGTTTATGTAGTTTTAACGATTTCCAAGTAAACGAGAGCTTCGTGTAAAGAGATATTTTCATGTCTCATTCTCCTTCAAGCTGGCGCCATGAGCTGATAATGGCAACAAGCAAATATCTTGCACCCGCTCATTAGTCGGGGATCCTTGCCGTATCTCGCCATTGAACGATACTGACTGATACTTTCATGAAACTTTAACAAATGAATGATATCCAATCATACTTGATTACGTTTTTCTCTTCTTTTTTGTTGAAGTACTTCAGGGAAATTACCAGCCCAGAGATAAATTAGTAATTCAATTTGATAAAAAAAAAATATTAATCAGTATCCCGAGGAGTTAGTTTCTGTGATCTAAAAAAGAAAGAAAGAAAGGAAGAAGAAGAAAATAAGATACAATTCCTTCTTATAAGCGCTAAAGTGTTTGTACATTAAATACAAAGAACGGATTCATAAGAACAAAAAACGATAGAAGAGAGATAAAATACCAATAATCATCTCTGTAATGTATTCCAAATATAAACACATAACATGCAAGTAACAATGGCATATTTTGAAACCAGCCAATATGAATAGTATATTAACAATACATTAATTGATAGCCTAAAAGATCGCACGTAGATAAATCATATTCTCATTGTCGGAAACCACATGTATACATAAATGTTGACTTTATTGTGTGTAAGGTAAAGAGTAAAAAGAAAAAGAAGTATGAATAACAGAGAGAGAGAGAGAGAGAAAGAGAGAGAGAGAGTAAGCGAGAGAAAGAAAGAGAGAGAGAAAGAAAGGGAGGCAGAGTGAAAGAGAGAGAGAGAGCGAGAGCGAGAGAGAGAGAGAGAGAGAGAGAGAGAGAGAGAGAGAGAGAGAGAGAGAGAGAGAGAGAGAGAGAGAGAGGAAGAGAGAGAGAAAGAGAGAGAGAGAGGAAGAGAGAGAGAAAGAGATAGAGAGAGAGAGAGCAAGCGAGAGACAGAAAGAGAGAGAGAAAGAAAGAGAGGCAAAGTGAAAGAGAGAGAGAAAGAGAGAGAGAGAGAGAGAGAGAGAGAGAGAGAGGGGGAGGGAGAAGAGAGAGACAGAGAGAGAGAGAGAGAGAGAGAGAGCAAGCGAGAGAAAGAAAGAGAGAGAGAAAGAAAGAGAGGCAAAGAAAGAAAGAAAGAAAGAAAGAAAGAGAAGGAGAGAGGAAGAGAAAAGAGAGAGAGATATGGACAGGAGGAAAAAGACAGAAAAGATAGATGAAAACAAGAAAAGCAGAGACGGAAATCAAGAGAAAGAGAAACCTAGAGATAAATGAAAATAAAAATGAAGAGGGACAGGGCCACCAATAACAAGGGACCAACGCACTCAACCGGAGCAGCAGATGTACAGAATCCACTGTGCCAAATCCAGAGCCAAGAAGTGTACGAAAAAAGGCAATTCTCGCATCACATACTACACTCCACGCTGAATCGACGACCATCTTTAAAAAAGTAAAAATAGAATAACAAAAAAGAAAAGAAAATAAAAAGTGTCATTGCATTGGAAATCCAATAAATATTTCTTTTATTTAATCCCTCTCGTTAGGTAATCCTGCTGGCAAACGAAACCCTGACAGGCATGAACGCAGGGTTGCAATCTCGTAAGCTCTCATGGTTGCAATATTGACCTTTGAACGAGTTTCACTTCACTGAAAGGGAAATGGAGGGTGCGGTGCTATAGTCGTCTGAAAACTGCCTGTGGAAATTCACTATTTGAAAGTATAGTGAAAGGTGATGGAAAGTGAATGAATGAAAAGGAGATACATATATGGGTATAGATTCCGTATTTGAAAGTATAGTGAAAGGTGATGAAAGGTGAATGAATGAGTGGAAGAGGAGATACATAAATGGATATAGATAGGTTGATAGATACAGATATAGATATAAGTAAATAAATTAATGAATAAGCGAATAAAAGATGATTAAATGAATGAATAGGTGGATAAATAGAACAAGAAATTAATGAATAGTTCAATAAATAATTCCATAAATAGATGAAATAATGAAAAGGTAAATAAATAAAGAAAGAAATCAGTAAACAAACAAATAATAATATAAAAATAAAAATATCAACACAAAACAGAACTAAAAGAAAAATAAACTTGAACAAGGATATAGTTCTGTGGTTTATTCAAAAGATAAATTGCAACTACGAATTTACATAGAAAACGAAACAGACAGACACACACACACACACACACACACACACACACACACACACACACACACACACACACACACACACACACACACACACACACATACATACACCTACACAAAATATATATATATATATATATATATATATATATATATATATATATATATATATATATATATATATATATATATACATATTATATATATATATATATATATATATATATATATATATATATATATATATATATATATATATATATTTATATATATATGCATATATATATATATATATATATATATATATGTGTGTATATATATAGATATATATACATATATATATACATATATATATTTATATATACATATATATATACATATATATATACATATATATATACATATATATATATATATATATATATATATATATATATATATATATATATATATATATATATATATATATATATATGTATATATAATATATATATGTATAAATATATATATATATATATATATATATATATATATATATATATATATATATATACATATATATATACATATATATATATATATATATATATATATATATATATATATATATATATATATATATATATATATATATATATATATATATTTGAAGACAAAGAAAAAGTATTTTATTTTATTTTTTCATCATTAATTCATGATTAACAATCCCTTTTCTTTATCCTTCTTTTCTCTTTTCCTTTCTTAGACATTTCCTTCTTCTAT
>NC_091570.1:21333685-21338685 GCF_042767895.1 Penaeus vannamei
ACAGAAACACATACATGTAACCAAACGAATAAACACACACACCTTTTCTAATTAGTGGCAAGAGTAACACTTGGATTTGAGTGTAATGATAATCTTTATAGATATCTTTGTTGATATACATTGGATAAATCAATTAATTTGATGCAACGATTTTAACAATAGACTCCTTTTTTTAATAAGAGACTCTCATGCACATTCTTAGCTATACGTTTGTTTTTTGTTATTGTTGTTGCTAATATTTCTGTTGTTGCAGATGTTCATCTCGCTGTTGTAACTGTTCATGATAAATTGTTGTAGATGTTGTTCACGTCGTTGTTCCTGATAGATAGATATATAGATTGATAAACAGAGAATAGATGGGCAGATATATAAAGATATAGATAGATAGATAGTTAAAAATATAGATAGATGTATGAAGAGATAGATAGATAGTTGAAGATATGGATAGATGTATGAAGATGTAGATAGATGTATGAAGAGATAGATAAATAGTTGAAGATATAGATAGATGTATGAAGATAGATAGATAGTTGAAGGTATAGATAGATGTATGAAGAGATAGATAGATAGTTGAAGATATAGATAGATGTATGAAGAGATAAATAAATAGTTGAAGATATAGATAGATGTATGAAGATAGATATAGTTGAAGGTATAGATAGATGTATGAAGAGATAGATAGATAGTTGAAGATATAGATAGATGTATGAAGAGATAGATAAATAGTTGAAGATATAGATAGATGTATGAAGAGATAAATAAATAGTTGAAGATATAGATAGATGTATGAAGATAGATATAGTTGAAGGTATAGATAGATGTATGAAGAGATAGATAGATAGTTGAAGATATAGATAGATGTATGAAGAGATAGATAAATAGTTGAAGATATAGATAGATGTATGAAGAGATAGATAGATAGTTGAAGATATAAATAGATGTATGAAGAGATAAATAAATAGTTGAAGATATAGATTGATGTATGAAGAGATAGATAAATAGTTGAAGATATAAATAGATGCATGAACAGATAGATAACTGGTTGAAGGTATAGACAGATGTAAGAAGAGATAGATAGATAGATAAGATATTAATTAGGATAAGGAAAATGCATCAAGACTTTCGTTAATCACTTTTTTCTGATCAATTAAAGTGGCAATACAATATATCCATAGGCACAGAGAACCGAAAATGCCATATATATAATTGCTTAGACCTTCTGTTTGATTCTTATTACCATCCGAAAAGTATTTTAAATATTTTAAACATATTTCTCTTTTTTTAATTTTTTTCCGAAAGAAGGTGTAATAATTTTGATATTTCCTTTTGCTTCTCTCTCTTTCTCTTTCTCTCTTTCTCTCCCTCTCTCTCTCTCTCTCTCTCTCTCTCTCTCTCTCTCTCTCTCTCTCTCTCTCTCTCTCTCTCTCTCTCTCTCTCTCTCTCTCTCTCTCTCTCTCTCTCACTCATTCTCTCTCCCTCTCCCTCTCTCTCTCTCTCTTTCTCTCTCTTCCTTTCATTATCTATCTACACTATTAATTTGCCTGTCTTTATCTATCTTGCTATCTATATTCACTTAGATATATTCATATTGATTGTGTATATGTGTATATTCCCTTTTTTTACGTTTTATGTTAAGCAATCTGCATACCTACCCATCTATAAATAACATTATCTACCTAACTTCAGTCTGCCTACCTGTCTATCAGTCTGTGAATTCTGTTTAAGTAACAAACTGTCTATTGATCAGTTTAATCACAAAGCTATCTCTTGAGTATTCTAACTATATATCAATCTTATAACTGTCTATCTGTTTAGATATCTTCCCATCTACTTGTTCAGCTACCTACCTGCTTGTATATCTACCTGTCTAGTCACCTACCTATCTGTCTATCTGGTTATCCGACTATCTTTCAATGTGCATAACTCCCTATCTATCAATCTGTTAAACTGACTCTCTACCTGTTTAGTTACCACTCTATCTACCTAGCTTCAACCTATCTATCTATTTACCAATCTGTCTACCTATCTATCAGTTTATCAATCTGTCTACTTATCTATCTAGCAATCTTTAGTACAACCTAGTAAACTGTTTAAAGTATTCAAAATATCTATTAATCTGTGCAATAAGAAATCTATCTCTTTAGCATTCTACATATCTATCACTTTGAATGACTGGCTATCTACCTGTCTAGCAACCTACCTATCTATCTATTCAATTACCTACATGTCTATCTACTTGTCTAACCATCTACCTGTTCACCTATGTAGTTATCTAGCTATCAGTCTACGTGACAACCTATCTATCAATCTGTAAAACAGGATATCTTCCTGTCAAGCTATCTACTTATCCATCTATCTAGCTATCAACCTAACTCTCAGTTTGCATAACTACCTATCAATCTGTAGAACTATCTACCTATTTACCTGTCAATCTGTCTAGCTACCTACCTCTCTATCAATATGTATATCTACCTATATATCAGTCTGTATATATGACTATCTATATGTTTAGTTACCAGTCTGCCTGCTTATCTACCTGCCTAGCCATGTACCTATCTCTCTTTCTAATGATAACTCTACCTGTTGGGTTACCTTCATATTCACCTGTCGAGCTATCTACCTATCTGTCTAGCTATTTACCTGTCTATCAATATGTATATCTACCTATATATCAGTATGTATAAATGACTATCTATCTGTTTAGTTACCAGTCTACCTAGCTATCTACCTGTCTAGTTATGTACCTATCTCTCTTTCTAGTGATCTCTCTATCTGTTGGGTTACCTTCATATTTACCTGTCGAACTATCTACCTATCTGTCTAGCTATCTACCAATCTATCTGTCTAGCTATCTCCCTATCTATCTGTCTAGCTATCTACCTATCTATCTGGCTAGCTATCTGCCTATCTATCTGGCTAGCTATCAACCTATTTATCAATTTGTAGAGCTACCTATTTATTAATTTGCATAGCTACCTATCTTTTAATTTGCATAGTCTCTTGTAAATCAATATGTATATCTACCTATCTTTTAGTTTTTATAGCACTATATCATCCCTTAATAAGTTAACAATCTACCTACTAAACTTTCTAGCTAACTATCCGTTAAGCTGAACAACTACTACCAAGAAGTCAGTATGCATTGTCACCTAATGAACTGTCCAGCTGTTTGTTCATGTGTCATTTTGTTTCTGTATGAGTAGCTATTTATGGCATTCAACTTAATATGATTACGGGCTTACGTTTTAAAAAGCTTCTTTGTCATTATCATTTGTGTCATTTACACATAGATGTACATTATCTCTCTCTCTCTCTCTCTCTTCATCTATCTACACACACACACACACGCACATACATATACACACACAGACACACACTCACACACACACACACACACACACACACACACACACATACATACACACACACACACACAAACACATTTAAATATGCATGCATGTGTGTATGCAATTTTCTTCTCTCTTCATGCTTTCTACCAGTCTGCTTTTCTTTACTTTGCTTGCCTGAAGACATTTTTTCTTTCTTTCTCCGGTCTCACCCTGGCTGCCATCTTTCACTCCTGTAATAGACATCATAATTTAGTTATCATGAATGAATTATATCGCCATTATGTCCAGAGATCTGTCCATTGTACCCCGCAGTAATTTCGTATCTTACACTGTGCGTTCCAGCCATTATCTTTTTTTCTTTTCTTTTTTTTTCGCTGCCTCGCCTACTCTGTCTCTTAATGATAAATCACAGGCCAAGACGAGGAAGAGGAATAAAGGAAATCATATATTTTTTAAATTCTCATTTCTGATTTTCATTTTCTCTTTTTTCCTCCACCTCCTCTTCTTCTTAATCTACCTCCTCCTTCTCCCCCTTCCCCTCCCCCTCCACCACCCCCACCTCCTCCTTCTAATCCTCTTCTTCTTTTTCTTCTTCCTCTTCCTCCTCCTTCTCTTCTTTCTCCTATTTCTCCTCCTCTTCTTCTTAATCTACCTCCTCCTTCTTCCCCTCCACCTTCTCCTCCTCCTCCTCCTCTTCTTAATCTACCTCCTCCTTCTCCCCCTCCCCTCCCCCTCCACCACCTCCACCCCCCCCACCTCCCCCTTCTTTCCAGCCCCACCTCCTCCTTGTTTCCAGCCCCACCTCCTCCTTCTTTCCACCCCCACCTCCTCCTTCTTTCCACCCCCACCTCCTCCTTCTTTCCACCCCCACCACCTCCTCCTTCACCTCCATCGGTCCATCCCGCAACCTCACCTTATAGATGCTGTACCAGAAGAACTCAAACCCGCAGAAGTCACCGAGGTCGTCGCTTCGGAAGTGGAGGCGCGCGTGGTTCGAGGTGAAGAGCGTGCGATCCGTTATGCCGCAGCCACAGAGCGTACTCCTGTTGGATGCGATGTTTATGGATATTTGTATTTTATTTGTGAGACGGGGTGGCACATGGAGTGAGAAGGGAGAGGTGGAAAATGCAGTGATAAAAGGGGGAGCGAGGAAACGAGGGAGGAACGGAGGAAGAAATGGGTTAAGAGCGAGGCAAGAACGAGGAACTGAGTAATAAATGAAGTGGGAGGGAGATGAAGAACTGAATAATTAATGAAGTGCAAAGGACGAGGTAGTGAACAGAGCAAGAAATTAAGTGCGAAGGAAGAGGTGAAGAACGAAGCAATAAATGGAGTGCAAAGCAAGATTTGGGGGATTGGAGAATAGGGTTGAAGATATAAGATGAAGAAGCGAAGAGAAATGCAATAAATGGAAATCGATACAAAAGTTAAAGAATGAAGAGTTTGGGATACGATAGGATTACGAAAGTGGAAGTGAAGAACAGAATGAATGAAGTGCGTAGCAAGAGTTGAAGGATAGCGACGTTCGGAATGGAGAACAAAGGAAGAATTAGAATAAAAAGTTAATAAACGATTCTGAGTGAAGGAATGTACAACACGAAATAGGAAGGATTCACAAAAAGAAAGAAGAAAAGAAAAAAAGTAAGCCTA
>NC_091570.1:21348685-21353685 GCF_042767895.1 Penaeus vannamei
TAGTGTCTTAGTCTAAGTTGGGCCAAGACACACCTCTGGTAAAAATTTCATAAAAAGATCTGTTCATAACTTCTTGGGTTATCCAAAGCAGGATCCGGATCATGATGCGGATCACCATAACTTTTTAAAATTATCCTGCCAACCAACAAACCAACAAACAAAAGGCAAACTAACTAACGCTGCCAAAAACATAACCTCCTAGGCAAAGGTAATAATGGTAATGATAATAGAAATGACAAAAAAATAATAATAATAACAGGAATGATAATAACTAGAACACCTACTAACACACATCTAGCTCAAAGATAGAAATTATGTAATAAAAAAAGAAAAAAAAATCTAATCATCTCTACAGGATTCTTTCTCTTCGCTTGCTGTAGGTAAATAACACGTATATTTTGTTTACACGGCGCCGTTGTACTTTATACAGCCTTGTGTACAAAGGGAAGCGTGTGTATTTTTTTGTCTTCCGCTGTCCTAAAGTTAGTGTGGTAACTTCACTAGTTATTCTTTCTTTCTTTCCATTTTTTTAATATATTAACAGTTCTTGCAGATTATATATAAACATTAATAGACGTGCAGTGTGTTTGTATAGAGATCTATAGACAAATAGATAAGTACACACGCAACTTATAAAAGGAAGTAGATACACACATAGCGAGGTCGACATGCATAGGAATACAACGGAAAGTCTCGGAATATACAGACGAATATCTAAAATTTCCAACCCAAAAATCCATCCATCCTTGCACATTTTTAATTACAGTATTATGGAGTTTACGAGTACTTTGTACAGTTTTATGGGAGCGCCTCGTGATATAAAAGTCGTTTTTATCGCCTTTAAAAAGACCGCAATTCCGCAGTACAAAGGAAAGAGTCCGCGGTGGACGGACTTCGGCCCCGCCTTGTTCAACGCTCGATTGAGGTCAGGCGGGTTCCTGGGGCTTTATGTCTGTGGGATTTCTGGCTGCTGGATGTGTGTGTGAGAGAGAGAGAGAGTGTACACACAAACACACACACACACACACACACACACACACACACACACACACACACACACACACACACACACACACACACACACACACACACACACACACACACACACACACACACAGACACACACACACACACACATGTATATATATACGTATGAAGATAGATAGGTAGGTATGGAAATATATAGGCATCTATCCATGTATCTATCAGTTTATCTACATCTACCTATCTATCTATCTATCTATCAATATATATATACATTCATATACATATATGTACACGTATACATACAGATATATGTATCTATATATACATATTTATAAAGACAGACAAATAGATAGATCGACAGACAAATCGACAGAGAAAGAGAGAGAGAGAACAAAAGCCAGAGACAAAATCTGAGTTTATATAAACGAATCGGCCACAGATTCCTATTGAACGCTAACGCCCAAAGAACCGATGGTTAGGACCGAGCAGAATCAGGATGTTACAAATTGATCCACAAATCTTACTGATACAAAATCCTTGCCAATGGTCAGCTGTGAATCGGTGTTAATCAATCATAATAATGAAAATGGATCTTCGGAAAATTAATATTTCCGATATCGCACGTGGTGAGGTTGATGAGAGAGAGAAAGAGAGAGAGAGAGAGAGAGAGAGAGAGAGAGAGGGGGGGGGGGGAGGGAGAGAGGGAGAGAGGGAGATAGATGAGAGAGAGAGAGAGAATCGGTGAACTGTAATTAAGGGAATTTTGTCGAGGTTTGGTAAGATATATTTCAAAGTGCAGTTTCGGTTTTCCTTCTTGGTTCTGTTATTGCGCGAAAGTAAGATAAGATATAACGTGATGTATATAAGTGTTTTTTCTGTCTTGTTATTTTATTTATATCTTACTAATTTTGTTCATGGAGATAAGAGTGTTTTCATCTTGTTAACGCAGTTCTTCGCTATAACCATGATTAAGAATATACCATAAGTGTGAAGCTGTGTACTTTTTTCGTGATGAAATACGATTAAAAAATAATGGACGAATGAAAGAAAAGCATGAACAAGAAAAAATGAATACAAAACTATTATGTACAAAATTCATAAGAAATATGAAATAAGGATGTACTTTGGGAGGCAAACAAGAGTAATTTTGGAGAACTAGTATATATACCTTAAGCTCACGGTCGAGTGCCTTAAGCGAGAGTGCCACTTGGGTGTCCTGGACGGCACTCGAAGAGACACTGTTGGCCAAAGGTCTGCTGGCTCCTCCGACCTCACAGTATGCAAGGAGAAAAGATGGACTCCGTGAACCTCCTCTCCGCGATGGTCGAGCCTCCGTACGATTCCGACGAGAAATTCGACCTTAAGACACGGAAGTAATGACCCCGCCGGAGCAACAATTTCCAAGAAACTCGCTAATTGAGCGATTTCTATTCATTCTAATTAAGCAAATCAGAATCGCGATTCTAACAACATGCAGATTTTCTCGGTGTCGTCACAGTCGCGTGTTTACCATACGAAATTCTACGGCGCGCGTGTTCGCATTTTCCAAAGGATATTATGAAATGGGTTTCATTTACGGTGTGTGTTGGGAGGAGATAGAAAGGGTGAAAGGAAGGCGATAAACGGTGGAAGAAGATGGAGAAGAAGGAAAATCGTAAACAGCAAGTAATGGCCAAGAAATTACCATGATTTAATTACACTTGAATTCAATAAGGTAACTGGGGTTTTTATGATTTTTTTTGTGTGTGTGCATCAATTAAGTGTTAAGCAAGGACCTTGGTAGCTTATAAGATAAGAATGATGCATTTATGCTTGTGATGATGATGGTGTTTATATGGATTTCAAATCTGAGAGTTGATATTTTTGTATATGTCTGTCTTTAGGTTTATATAGTTGATTACATGTATGACTATCCAGGTCTTTGCTCTTTATCTCTCTCTCTCTCTCTCTCTCTCTCTTTCTCTCTCGCGTCCTTTATGAGCAAAAAAGAAATATAAATAAACTCTCATTTCAAACATCTTTAAAATCGAGTGATATTCACTGCCCTCATTCAATAAAGAGATCCTCATTAATGAACAAATGAGGAGAAACTCATAATGAGGGGAGCATCTTAAAAGGGGCTCGTTTCCTCACAGGTGAAGAAATCTCCTCATGAATAATAAAATGGCGTGAGGTGTCTCCCTAGGGAACGTCGACACCTAATTTGACATGAATGAGTTTGCAGGTAAAAGCAGGTGTCTCAGGTGTAAGAAAATTTAGCTTTCTCTCTCTCTCTCTTTCTCTCTCTCTCTCTCTCTCTCTCTCTCTCTCTCTCTCTCTCTCTCTCTCTCTCTCTCTCTCTCTCTCTCTCTCTCTCTCTCTCTCTCTCTCTTCCCTCTCTCTCTCTCTCTCTCTCTCTCTCTCTCTCTCTCTCTCTCTCTCTCTCTCTCTCTCTCTCTCCCTATCTATCTATCTTTGTCTGTCTGTCTGTCTGTCTCTCTCTCTCTCTTTACCTTCCCTTCTCTCTCTCTCTCTCTCTCTCTTTCATTATTTGTTTGTGTGCGTGTGTTTGTTTGCTTGTGTGTGTTTGTTGGGTGCGCACGTGTGTTTGTTTGTTTGTTTATTTGTGTGTGTGTGTGTGTGTGTGTGTGTATGTGTGTGTGTGTGTGTGTGCGTGCGCATGTGTGCGTTTGTGTGTGTGTTTGAGTGTTGGAAGATTTATGTTTGCTTGTTTGTTTGTGTATGTGTGTTTATGTGTACTGATCTTTTTATCTCTCCTTCACATATTCACATGCTGCTCCTATGATGCAATAAGGATGATATTATATCTTCTCTTGACACTATTTTCATTCTTCATTGCTTACGAGGAGCCGCATCCTCAAAACAGTTTACAATGCTTTACCTCATATCTTTGGCGTTACAATGTCGTAAGTCCTAGGAAGGCGATATTCGGCGTCACACATTGTAAAATACCTCGTAAGTTACGGTAGTTTGGGGGCTCTCGTACCGGTTTCAAAGCGGCTATAGTGGAGTTTATTTCCCGATTGCATAGTCGACAAAAACATTTATTTGACCACATCCAACTCTGGAAACTTTTATTTCTATTCTTAAAATGTATTCATTTGATATTATCTTTATTTTTATTCATTTATTTTCTTGTTAGGTGCCTTGCTTCTATAGTTTTTGAGAATTAAATGCAAGTTGAATGTAAAATGTAAATACATCGAAATCGTCATCATTATCATTGGCATTATTATCAGTTACTTAATTTATCATGTTCATGGAAGACACATTTCTGCTCTGCAATCTCTAACACATCACTGCTAGATGTGAGGTTTACTGAGCGTACACACACACACACACACACACACACACACACACACACACACACACACACACACACACACACACACACACACACACACACACACATATATATATACACATACATACACACAAAAAAAACAACAACAACATAGAACGATGTTGACGTTTTTGCTTTTTACAATCTGCGGTCAATAAGTGCAGGGCTTCCAATATTAAATCCTATTTCCCACCACACCCCATAAAGATAGGAGTCAGACAATTACCTCACCATACCTCGGGGGCACTATACTCATATTCAGCTTAAAATAAGACTATTCATTCCCCTCCCCTTGTGGTGACCATAACTCTGAGGCGTAAAAAAAAAGAAAAAAAAAAGAGAAAAGAGAGAGAAGGGGGGAGGGGGTAGAAACAGAGAGAAAGTGATTTGTGGTCAACAAGGTATTGGGAGGCTGGGCTGGGGGGAGGCGCCAGAGATTTGGAGGATGGGGGGGGGGGGGAGGAATAGGGGTAGAGAGAGATGTGTGATGAGCGAAGGCGGAGGGGGAAGGGGAAAAGGAAAGGGAGTGGAAATTTGAATCAAGGGGGAGAGAGGAAGTGAGGAAAGGTAAAAGAAAAGGTAGAGAGGGACTTGTGGTTTGAAGGAAGGGCGAAGGGGGAAGAGGTAAGGGAGAAGATAGGGAGAGAGTGGACATCTGAAGCAAGGGGGG
>NC_091570.1:21366185-21371185 GCF_042767895.1 Penaeus vannamei
AACCCTGGATCTAAAACGTACATACGATAATTCAACATCCATTTGGTAACTTTAGTGAGACGGCCTCGAAATACATCAGCACTTTATATATTTACTTGTCCACTAGACAACATCTACATTATGTTTAGACGAAATTTCAGATCCGTTGTATGTAATCAAGATTGAAGGAAACTATCCGTATACTACAGCTATTCCCGTCATACTTAACCTCGACTGATATCAGAATACACCAGAAAAGGGGACTTTGATTGATCACAAGAAATACATTGCTATGTACATCACTTTATGCAAGCGTTGTATTATCACATTCTATCCCTTAAGATAAACCAGTTATGATCGACAGCTTCACCCTCCATAACAGCTTCACCCTCAATAGTCCATAACACTGTATCAACGGTTTATATACATTTAATCCGAAAACAAACAGGAGAGCTGAGGTGAGAGGGCGCCCGTTACGCCCAGTGAATCAATTCGTAAACAAAGTCTAGACTATCATCAGCAGCGTCTATTGTGTCCATTGTCATCGGCCTTCCTTTGTCAGCGTTTGGGACAAAGGTAGTACTACTGGTTCTCAATAAAGGGTAGGTCGTGATTGCTCCCTTGCTCACTTTCTCTCTCTTTCTCTCCTATACTTGATTTAATTTTCCATCGTCCTTATGCTGGCTGGCGCTCTCTCTCTCTCTCTCTCACTCTCACTCTCTCTCTCTCTCTCTCTCTCTCTCTCTCTCTCTCTCTCTCTCTCTCTCTCTCTCTCTCTCTCCGTCTTTTCTGTGCAAGTGCACAAGCCACAGGAGTACAAAAACCAAAATTACATTAACAAATGGCAAACACATTAATAATAATTACCCAGCAAATGAAATTTCAAATTAAGCTCAGCTGAATGTTTATTGTTCTGCAGTAAATTATGTATGTATTGATCACTCGATAATTTAGGTTGGTTTATTACATTTGTTTGATTTTTTTCTTTTAAATTTCCTGTTTGTCTCTCTTTTTTCTTTCATTTTATATCTTGGTTCTCTCGCGTGACATATATTTCTTTCTTTTTCATAATTTCCTCTTTTTTTGTGTCGTTGTCCGTCTCTGTCTCTCTCTCTCTGCCTCACACAAATTACTTCTTGAATTTGTTGATTAGAAATTTAAGATTATACTTAACCATTTCATGGCGCGCTTATGATCAAACAACTCACGATATTCTCAACCATAACTATCTCATAATTATGTCCTCGTCTGTATCACTTATTTGTATCACATTTGTAAAGTTTTTATTCCTTTCATTGACTATGACAAGTGAGCACCGTTGTTCGCTGAATGAGCACTGATTACTTTTTTAATTGATCTCATAATAGCACTGATGATGGTGATATTTATTATCAATGTGTGATATGCTTTTGCATTATATTATGAGAGAGGTCAGTCCCTAAAAAAAAAAAAAATGTAAAGGAAACATTTTCCATTGATATATGGCATATGTCTTATGAGCTTTGTGACCGGAAATGCATATTATATATATACACACACACATATGTGTGTGTGATATACATACATATATATGCACGCGCGCGCACACACACACACACACACACACACACACACACACACACACACACACACACACACACACACACACACACACACACACATATATATATATCGTACAAAAATCCACAATGCAGAAATTAGGTGTATTGAAAACAAGAATAAAGTTTCGAAATCCTCCTGGATTTCTTATTCAAGAACAAGATTTTGTTATTGCTGTCTCATTTTCAATTTATTCATTGTTTTTTTTCTGCCGTAATATCAGAAAGATAGTGTTTTACCATGTATATATATATATATATATATATATATATATATATATATATATATATATATATATATATCCACCTGGGGGGTAAGCCAGTACAGTTCTGTCTGGGGAATTGAAGTATACAGTGACGGAAGTTTGCAGAGAGTTATGCTTATGAACCATAAGGTGGTTGCACAGAGGAAGAAAAGGGCCCTTTTGGAGTGAAATGGATAGGGTATTGCAAGAGCTAGAACATGAGAGGGTTTTTGTGGGGCAGATTTGAATGGCTATGTTGAAATTGGAAATTATGTAATTGGACGTGTGCTTGGAGGAGGCGGTGAGGAAAACCAAGTGAGGAAAACCAGGTGGTAAAGATTATTAAAGGAGGATGAGAAGAGGAGAGAGTTTAAGAGGAAGGTGTTGGAGGAGATTGATTTGGGAATTGGAGACGTGCAGAAATGGTGGGAGGCAAAATGCATCAGTCATTAGAAGACTTAAAAAAACAACTAGGGGAAACCTCTGGAATAGTATGGGAAGGAAAGGAGACCTGATGGTGGGATGAGAATATAGCAAAGGTTGTGAAAGAGGAGGAGGCAAAAAAGAGATAGGAAGAGGATAGTGAAAGACTCAGAGAGAAAAACAAGGAAGTAAAAAGGTTGTAGCTCAATCTAAGGCAAGCTCATATGAAGAGGTTTATGACGAATTGGAAACTAGGGAAGGGTTGAACAAGACGATCAAACTGGTAAAGACAAGGAACAAGAGTACGAAGGAGATAACACACATTAAGCAAATTAATGATGAAAATGGCACAGTGATTAAGAAAGACGAAGATATACTGAAAAGGTGGAAAGAATATTTTGATAAGCTGTTAAATGATGAAAATGAAAGATTGATTAGAGATGGTCAAATAAACATGGGAATGGTAATAGGGTTCTCTAGGGATAAGGTAATACATGCCTTAAGGAAGATGAAGAATGGGAAGGCAAAAGGGCCTGACAATCCCAGTGGAAGTTTGGAAAGCCATAGGAAAAGAAGGGGAAGACCTATACGTGAAGAAACGACATGGATATTGAAAAACAAAGTTAAATGTTCTTTTATTGAATCATTATTTCCGAAAAATGAGGAAATAGACGATCATAAGTTACTGACTCTCCTTTAGAATTAATAAATCAGTGCTGGACATGGAGACTCATGATCAGAATATGCAGTGTAATAGTGAGTCAGTCAAGAATTTAATTCCTGTAAAGATTGTGAAAGAGATGTGACCTGGGATGCATGAATAATTATGCAGGGATGAATAATTCCGTACCTTATTCCGATTTTATATCCATCAAAATCACGCTTTTCTGGATCAACACGCAATAATGAAACGGAATTACACTTTTTATATATTCATTTTCATTCCTAGTTATTCCACATTTGTCATAACGACATCACTTAACAAGGAACATTACTTTTCATTTGGATGCCTTTCGTGGTAATGAACTGGTTTAAGTGTGTACTTATATTTTGGTCTGTAGCACTGAGGTATAAAACTAGATTTACAGCTGACTTTCGACTTCATATATGTAAATAACGTTTTCATTGTCCATCGTTATTTCCTATTTTATTTTGCTTTATCTTATCACTTTCCTGTATTTAACCTCATTAAAAAATAATCGGTGTCATTTCATTTTATTTCGAGAATCTAGTAGCGATAACTTCCAGACCCGCACAGTCAGAATAACCTGCAGCTGTTGTATCGAAATATAGAAGCATAGTCAATCATGAAACAGGACGGAATTGTTATTAACCAGATACTACGATATAATCCCACACTGCAGTACATTCGCCGGCTGTGATATATAGGTATGTGTGAGTAATATGTAAGGCACCCCGATAACCTTACCAAATCCTCCATTTCTTGTAAGAAAAGAAACATAAAAGGAGTATATAAAGAGAGATGAAATCTTTGGATGAAAACGTCGACCTTTCAGATTCCAAGAATAGGAATGCGTCTATGATTTTGTAAAGAGGTCGAGAGGTTTGGACCCGTGATAGCATTAGCTCTGAATGAAATTAAAAGTGATTTCGTATAATGTGAACTTGTTTTCTTCTTTTCATTTCACTTACAATTTGTTACATTGTATTTTTTATGTTATTACATTTTTAAGTGTGGAGGTATTATAATGTACAGTGTTTGGATAAAAGTACTAGATCTATATATATTTCTTCTTCTCTATCTATATATATCGTTCTATAAACATACAAACACGCGCCATGCCATACAAACATACATTCACACACGAAAATACATACATGCATTCATACACGAAAATACATACATGCATTCATACACGAACATACATACATGCATGTATGTGTATGTTAAAAGTGTGTATGTGTGTATCTGCGTATGTATGATCGGTATGATTGATTGTGGGTGCTTTAGCATATATGTTCCAGTGTACATACATGTGAGTGTAAAGCCACATGGCCTATACAATGGCATGTCAATGAACAAAGAGATCTTTCCAATGCTCACAGCTTCACCGTCTATTTCCCCATTTGTTTGCCTTCATTTTGTGCAAAATTTCGAAAATCATACGAATACGAAAACCTAAGATTTAGTGTCTACAACCTAGAATCACAGGTGTTTCTACATCTACATCAAGTTTACATGTACATCCACATCTGTATATCGCTATATCAACATCAATTTTGCAATCTACATACATTCATTTTTGTACATCAACGTCAAATTTTTATTCTACATTCTACAATAAAACTGCGAGCTACAAGCTTCCTTTTTTCTGTGAGTTATATTCCCTGAGAAAAAATTATGCACACACACACACACACACACACACACACACACACACACACAAATATATATATATATATATATATATATATATATATATATATATATATATATATATATATATATATATATTTGATAATTTCTCAATTCTTTCATTTTTTTTCTTCTCTCTGAGATGGCTTGCGTATAAAGTGGATTCAGATATTCTTGAGTAATTTGCGTCTGTTTTCTCACACCATGTGTACATATTTTTTCTATTTTCATTTCTCTCTGTGACTTTCTCTGCCTTCTATTATTTAGGAAGCAGAACAAAAGCCTCTTCTGCTCTCTCTCTTTCTCTACTTACTATAATAATAATAATAATAATAACAAAATTAATTATATTGATAATAATAATTTTAATGAATAATA
>NC_091570.1:21378685-21386185 GCF_042767895.1 Penaeus vannamei
CATATATATATATATATATATATATATATATATATATATATATATATATATATATATATATAGACTGGTATCAAATTATACCTCAAACTGAAATAATGGAAATATGAAATTATGTTTCTTTTTTGTTTTATGACTGAGCTAAATACTAATTAACGTCCGAAATATGTTCCTACAAAGTTATTTAAGTGGCCGGAGGGCAGAGGGTCTAGCTACTTCCCGTTACGTACATATATACATTTACACATTACATACATATATACATACTTCAATTCATATATTTATATATATATATATATATATATATATATATATATATATATATATATATATATATATATATATGTATATATATATATATGCATATATATATATATATATATATATATATATATATATATATATATATATATATATATATATATGTATATATATATATATGCATACTTAAATTCATACATATATATACATACTGAAATTCACACATACACAAATACATACTTCAATTCATACATACATATATATATGCATACTGAAATTCATACATATTCATATACATACTTCAATTCATCCATACATAAGTATATACTTAAATTCATACATACATATATACATACTTCAATTTATGCATACATGTATTACATACACACCTACATGCTTAGATACATGCAAGGAAGAAGCCTTTCGATGAGGAGGAACTAAGATTGTACCCTACAATATGCACTCGTGTAGACGGACGATAAAACGCCGGAGCGCCCTATTATAAGAGCATACACCACCACGTATCCCGCTATCTCTCGCACGCTCGCCAGCCTCGCTTCATCCTTGTTGACAATCTCCTTCAGGGAATATCATCATCGATCAAGTCCCTTTTTACAAGTTCCGGTCCGACGTGTTTCATTTACGACTCGCCCGACTACGACTCGCGACTCCGAGCATCACAGGGTACTCGTAGCACCAACATTACTTCTTCACGCTGGACCCAGCTGCAGCGCCCTGGGTACGATGTAGGTTTAGCAGCACTACAAGTCCGCCGGGAAAAGGGGACTGCGCTTGTTGAAAGTACTCGTGTTTGGGACTTGGAGAGGACCTCGATATTGCGCTCTGGATTTCAGATTTCGAGGATTTTGTTCATTTTCGTTTTCTCGGCACCTCGTGAGTTTTTATTGCTCACTGGAACCTGTCACTTCGTTAGTCATTTTTTTCCCTATCATGTCTACTCTGTCTGTCTCTCTGGGTGGCGGTCTCTGTTTTTATCTATCTACTTATCTATCTATTCACCCATCTATCTATTTACCCATTCATCTATCTACTTATCTATTTATCTATCCACTTATCAGTCTACCCACACACACAAAAAAGACACAAACACGCATACACACACACGCGCGCTCGCCTGAGTAGCCTGAGTGCCCATCTTTTGAGTGTAGAAGATTGAACAATGAAACCAATTATTCTTGTAGGATTGTGCCCATAGCTCATGAATGTGGACTCCATGAAGTAATCTAACGAGATCCCGTTCCATATGCCAGGCTTTTAGCCTTTGTTATGCAAACTAGGCACGAGATAATGATGACCAAATCACCAAATCAGTATTTGCTATAATGGCAGTGACTTACATAGAAAAGACTGTATGTAAAAATGTGCAAGAAGTAACTTTTATCAGGAAGTGTTTGGAAGTGAACTTAAAAAATATCAGTATTTGCCTTGTGTAGCTATAATGCCCCAAATGAAGAGAATTATGACATCATCTGCTGGGCATCTCAAAAGCATCAATGCAGACACCTACTTCATGTCAAAACATTAACAAAAGCATGTTTCTCGCATGCGTATGAAATATGCTTCTGATGCTTTCTAAAAACGTAGGACATGACACCAGAAACAGGATCCTGAGACAGAAATAAGCCGAGTTTTAGCCATTAATGAGTTATGGCGGCGGCCATTTTGAATTTCAGCCCTAAAATAAATCCTCAAGGGTGCGAACTTGGCATTCAACTGATTCTTCATCGCTAGGGTCAGATCCCTAGTGATATATCTATGTACACACACACAGACACACACACACACACACACACACACACACACACACACACACAGACACACACACACACACACACACAGATATACACATCTTAACTATTACAGAAAAGCAAAATCAGTAGCGCTTTTTTATGCAGTATACTTTGTGCGTGAAAAGCCACAGGGAAATCCAAAGGTAGATATGAAAATATATTGCCTCAACATTAACCCTGAGGTAGTCGTTTGAGATTCTTTTAAGAAAAAAATATTTTTATAATTGTCTATTCAGTCAGCGTATATATATAGAGTCTTCACACACACACACACACACACACACACACACACACACACACACACACACACACACACACACACATTTCTTTTCTCTTTTTCATACACTATACATATGCAATGTATACTCGTTTATGCATATGAATGTATACCTATGCGCATTTATCGAAGGCATGCATTCTGATAGAATCTGAATCTATCCATTTCAAGTTGCGTCAAATTGCAAAGAGTGCTATTATACGCTCCAATGCCTTCACAAATCGGATTACTGCATATCCGCCAGCTTATGCAGTCGCCCTTGTCATTCCCTGGACCAGGTGCTGTTGTGAGAGAGAAAGAGCGAGCGAGCGAGCGAGAGAGAGAGAGAGAGAGAGAGAGAGAGAGAGAGAGAGAGAGAGAGAGAGAGAGAGAGAGAGAGAGAGAGAGAGAGAGAGAGAGAGAGAGAGCGAGCGAGCGAGCGAGCGAGAGAGAGAGAGAGAGAGAGAGAGAGAGAGAGAGAGAGAGAGAGAGAGAAACAGAGAGAGAGAAAGAGAGAGAGCGAGAGAGAGAGGGATGAGAGAAAGAGAGGGATGAGAGAGAGAGAGAGAGAGAGAGAGAGAGAGAGAGAGACAGAGAGAGAGAGGATGAGAGAAAGAGAGAGAGAGGATGAGAGAAAGAGAGAGAGAGGATAAGAGAAAGAGAGAGGTTAAGATAGAGAGAGAGAGGTTGAAAGAGAGAGAGTGAGAGGATGAGAGAAAGAGAAAGAGGTTGAGAGAAAGAGAGAGAGGTTGAGAGAGAAAGAGAGAGGGGTGAGGGGAGGAGATATAGAGAGAGAGAGGTTGAGAGAGGGGTGAGGGGAGAAGACAGAGAGAGAGAGAGAGAGAGAGGTTGAGAGAGAAAGATGATAGAGAAAGAGATGTTGATAGAGATAGATAGATAGAGAGAGAGAGAGAGGTGAGGGGAGGAGATAGAAATAGAGAGAGGTTGGGAGAGAGAAAGTGAGGTTGAGAGAGAGAAACAGAGAGGTTAAGATAGAGAGAGAGGGGTTGAGAGAGAGAGAGTGAGAGGATGAGAGAAAGAGAAAGAGGTTGAGAGAAAGAGAGAGAGGTTGAGAGAGAGAGAGAGAGGGGTGAGGGGAGGAGATAGAGAGAGAGAGAGGTGGAGAGAGGGGTGAGGGGAGAAGACAGAGAGAGAGAGAGAGAGAGGTTGAGAGAGAAAGATGTTGATAGAGAAAGAGATGTTGATAGAGATAGATAGATAGAGAGAGAGAGAGAGGTGAGGGGAGGAGATAGAGATAGAGAGAGGTTGGGAGAGAGAAAGTGAAGTTGAGAGAGAGAAACAGAGAGATTAAGATAGATAGATAGATAGATAGATAGATAGATAGAGAGAGAGAGAGAGAGAGAGAGAGAGAGAGAGAGAGCAATATTGTATGTATGTATCTATATTAATTCATTTGGGTTTCCCCCACCATGTATTTACCTAAGCGTGTGTCCATTATTGCATATGCATAGAAATATCAACATATTTTTATATGTGTGCCCCTTCGTCTGTCTACTTGTGTATGCATCTGCACCTGTGTAGGAGACAGGACTAATTGATTGATCCTTCAAAATTGTTTGCCGTGGCAACAGCTAAGGCCATTAATGGCGAATACCTTGTGGGATTAAAATGTTTAAAATATCTATTAGTAAATAAAGTCTTAAAAGTAATAGCAAATGACAATAAACATTGCATTTAAAAACCCATGCATATATATTATACTTCAAAAGTATGAAATAGATAAACATAATGCATAATCAAATTGTTTAAAGTATTAGTCTCCCTTTAGGAAATTAATAAGACCTATGAAACGTCTAACTACCTGTTCCTACGTGCATATGGATGCGAGTCTAAATTCGAATCTCCAACGTTAGCTTGTTGCCGATGAATAATTGGCCTTGATCGCCTGGAGTGTTCCTGATCGACGAGCGCAGATCCCGATTGTCACTGTTGACCGCGCGGTGTTAAATGGTCTGGACATGACTCTCTTGGCTTGAACTTGGAATGCTCGTTCGCGGGTTGAGGGAGATTGGGAACACCGTTGGAAATGGTGAACTTGTTGGTGTTATCGGGTTTATTTATCTAGTATTTATTATTTTTATTTAGATATTGTGGTTATAATCTAATGCTTGTAAACTGCACACGATGGTCATGCCTATCACCAACCGTAAATTGTATTCGTTATCATATTTTTAAAAATTATTATTATTGTCATTTTTAAATGAAGTTACATAATGTGTGCTGTTTCTTCTTGCATTTGTGTTTTTAGTTTTAGGATGGAAGGATTTGCGGGATCTTTTTAATTATCATGGTTTATTGTTCGAATTTCTGAATGTCTAATATTGTTCAGCTTTTTAAATCGAAACATCTTTACTTTTATTTATTTATAATTACAAGTTTAAAGTACTGACAGAATGTAATGATGAACGAACTTTTCTTTTTTTCAATTCACGTTCATTCAGCTTTCTTTATTGCTCTAGCGCTTGATAAAAATAAATAATTAAACCACAAAAATTGTATACTATAAAGATTAATTTAAGGTTGACAGTTGCGATAATCTTTTTATTTATTTACTTTTTTATTTAGCTAAAATACAGAGAAAGTTTTAGTTAGTCCGCTTATTGCCTTGTGAAATTTTCATAAACATTTCGACGTTATTCACAGTCACTTATTTATGTTGTAGACTATTTGATTATCACACTTTGCAATATTAGTTCTGGAAAAACGTATCTATTAATTTACTTGGGAATTTGGCCATCAAGTCCTCGGTAGCAATTAGTAAATATATTTGATATCTTGTTTAATAATTCGGCAAGTAATTTTGAAGTATAAAAACAATTCAGTACATATGCAGTATTATTGCGTAATAATTATGTTCGTAGCTATATCTATGCGTGTGTGTGTTTCGTGAGAGTCTGTTTAAGTAGATGTCAGATGTACATAATAATGATTTCCCTGTACGTGAGTGATATATCAACAGCAAACTAAAATTAGTCTCGAGCATTTAACTGCTGCAATTATACTCATGTTTGAAAACTATACACAGTCGTCATGGCTATCACCAATTGTTTTCAGTGTACAATATATACCTACACACGCAAATAACACATTTTTATCTGTAATTGGTTAATTTGCGTCCGCCAAAAACGCTTTGTTTTAACTAATATGTAAAAACACAGCGAAAACCTGGTCTGGATATAACTATATTTATTACAAATAGTGGAATATATATGACCTGTTATATCCACAGAAACGTGTATGCATATCTAGATCGAAGTCAATGTGTAGCATATTACCTTTTTATTTATTCATAGCTACCACTATTAACCATTCATCCTTGGTTGTGGATACAAAAAAAAAAAAAAAAAAAAAAATACAATGATTGATGCCACAACCAGGTACTGGCATTTCGCTATCAATAACATTGCTGTTATTATCAACATTTCATCCATACCGTTTTAAAATTCTTAAATATTCGATAACCGAAACGCCACCCAAGTATCAATCTTGAAGTAAACAAGACACTTAAAGCATATATATAACCTTATAAGAACAGTGAAAATCAATAACTGTTGCTAAATAACCGCTTCAAAATACGCGTTAGCACACATATAAAAAAACACATCCATAGTACCTCTATAGACGGACAGAGTGATGGCAGTGGGCGTCAAGTCTCACGTTTGACTGCTTATTGGAAATCGTCTGCCAGCTAAGGTCTTTATCGGCGAGCGCGTTGTGGGATAACGACGTTGAAACATATAAAACATGTAAAAATCTATAGATAGGTAAGATCTCCGAGAAATAAAAATAATAAGCAGTAAGAACAACCTGGCAGCGCAAGTCCAAACCCTAGAGGACTCCGATTCGCTGTGATTTATTCTGCGCAAAAAACTATATTTACGGCACTGTAATGCTTTAGTCAGAGGCTAGATATACGGCACTTCCTGTTGCGCATGTCCTCTTCGGTTTTCGTTCGTTGCAAAAGGAAATAAAGTGTGGCGGAGATCAACATAATTGTAGGCGCAAAATTAGCTGATTTAGAGTCCCTTATATATATATATATATATATATATATATATATATATATATATATATATATATATATATATATATATATATATATATATATATATATGTATGTATGTATGTATGTATGTATGTATGTATGTATGTATATCCAACAGTTTTGGATACATATACATCCAACTATCTGATTCATTCAAGCTATACCCTCTTCAGTACCCTGGCCCAGCAGGAAGCTGATACGAGCTAGTGACGTCATCAAAATAAATCCCTTGTGCTTTTTCCAAAAATAGAATTAGACGCCGTGACACCTCCTCGACTCGCTACTCCCCCGCTCTGAAAGACTGGGAAGAGAAGTATGTTTACTTTTGCACAAGTTCTCGATCAATCGAAACGAGTTTAGAGCGAGCCCCGAAAGGACCTTCGAGCCGAGTTTGGAGTTCGGGGAAATTGATTTTGCTTGCCCTCACTGCCGTCGGAAGATTCAGGCAAAGTCTAAAGGCCAGCGCCCAAACAAGAGGTATAAAAACCGTCAGAATCGATGTGTTCTTCATAATCATATATGATATGAACTGCCGAGTTGCAGGCCATCCACATCGGGCTTAGAATTGCATGATAGTGTAGTGGTGGTGTTGTGTTGTGTGTACTCTCTCCCGCACCGCAACAGAAGTACATCTGTGTACAGGCAACAGTACCGTTACCGTTACGGTATAGTAAATATAGCCACTGTGTTTATTCTAAGCAGATGACAATAATTTTTGGGACTGTTATAACTTACATACAGTAATTTCTTTGCTTTCCAATAACAGACGGCAAATCAAAGCCCATAGTGAGTTGACAGCGTTTACGTGGTATTTGGATTTAGTGTCTTCCTATGCATAAAGTGAAATGTACCGAAGGAAACCACCGAAATGTTTTTCATGATCTACTGTGTAATTTATTTCTCTTCATTTTCACTATAGTGAAAAGTATGTAGGGGATATTATTTTTAAACCGACTATTTTCTTTCACGCACATTTCTCTTCGGATCCCAGTAATAACAAGCTAGCATTTTCATGAAAAAGTATGCAGGTTTCTTTTCAATACTTTTAAACTAAAGCATTTGCATTATGTATAAATATCATGATCTTTGGCTCTATCTTTGTCTCTTCG
>NC_091570.1:21391185-21393685 GCF_042767895.1 Penaeus vannamei
TACTTACAGTAAGAGGGATTAGGTTCTTTCTGTCTCCCTCTTTCTGCCATTTTCTCTTTCACTCTCTCTTTTTCTCCCTTTTGTCTGTTTTATTTTCTGCCTGCTTCTCTCTCTCTCTCTCTCTCTCTCTCTCTCTCTCTCTCTCTCTCTCTCTCTCTCTCTCTCTCTCTCTCTCTCTCTCTCTCTCTCTCTCTCTCTCTCTCTTTCTCTCTCTCTCTCTCTCTCTCTCTCTCTCTCTCTTGGTTTGTTTGTCTGTCAGACAACTTATCATTATATTCCTTTCTTTTCCGTAGAATATATTATTTATAGTGACACATTAACCGATTATTTTTGTGTTAATGATAAAGTTATTACCAGTTTTGCAAAGAACGCTGAAATATTAATAATTGTTTCTTTTATGGATTTCGCTTGGAAACACGTTTTCTATGAATATATATGCAATCTTAAAGAGAAACTAAATTGTTTTCTCGCGTTACATAGTATGATTTATTCCCTTCAGACAAAAAGAAGGAAATAGAGCTGCTAGAGAACAGACAAAAATAGATTGATGAAAGTTCAGATATCGAAATATTTAAACGAATATACTTCATTTATTTATGAAAATGAACACCCTAAAGGAAAGAACTGTACAGAAGGATTTTCCAAATGAACACTTTTTATTTACTCGGCCTAGATATGGAAGGGGAATTATGAAAGCCAACAGCCTATTTATAGGGATGGGAATAGGAGAGAATAATAGTCATAAGGACCTATAACTTGAAATGAATATAAAACCGTTTATTGTAACCCATTATCCGCCTCTCAATATCAATTTTGTGTTATGTGTCATGTGTCTCTGGGTGTGTATGTGTGTGTGTGTGTGTGGGCGTGTTTGTTTGTGTATGTGTAGGCGTGTGAACATTTACTCGTATGTATACCAGTGCCCATGGCTGTTTAAACTGCTGAATATCTTTATATGCAAACGCACATTAGTCCGTATGATTTAGATATATAAACAAGCATGACACATTTCCCATCAATTCACTCCGATAAGTCAAATATGGCGTCTTTTACCCGTAGATTTTAAGCACACTTCCCACAATTCAACGAGTGAAAAGTCAAGCGAATTTCCCTTCCAACGTTGCACATACTCTCATTCTGCAACTTTTACTCTCCGGGGCAATTTAACTTCTCTGGAAATATCACTCTGCTTTGGTTTAGTCCTTTCTCTTCTTGGAACATCAATACTGAACTAAAATGCAGGGAGGAAATTCATTGTGTTTCGGCCACCACTTATACTGTGATTTTTTTCTTTCTTTTTTTTAGATTTTTTCTTTTGTCATTGTTAATGTTGTTGTTATCTCGCATTTTATTATCTTCACTATTGTTATTGATATTATTATGATGATGATGATGGTATTATTATAATTATCATTATTATTATTATTATCATTATTATTATTATTATTATTATTATTATTATTATTGTTATTATTATTATCATTACTATTATTATTATCATTATTATTATTATCATTATTACTTTTATTACCGTTATTATTATTACTATCATTATTATTATCATCATCATCATTTCTTATTATCATCATTAGGTTTATCAGTATTGTTAAAAAAAATTTTGTTATTATTATTATTACCATTATTATCATTACCATTATTATTATTACCATTATTATTATTACCATTATTATTATTACCATTATTATTATTACCATTATTATTATTATTATTATTATTATTATTATTATTATTATTATTATTATTATTATTATTATTATTATTATTACTATTATTATCATTATTATTATTATCATTATTATAATTATTATTATTATTATTATAATTATTATTATCATTATCATTATTATTATTATCATTATCATTATTATCATCATCATTATTATTATTATTATTATCATCATCATCATCATCATCATCATCATCATCATCATCATCATCATCATCATCATCATCATCATCATCATCATCATCATCATCATCATCATCATCATCATTATAATTATCATCATTATGATTTTCTTTTGTATTATTATTATCATTATTTTGTTGATATTTTTCTATTATTTTCATTTATATCATTATTAGTATTTTCATCTTATTTTCTGTTAATGCTCCTATTATTACCCTTCTTGTTATTATCATTATCATATTCATTTAATTTTTAGTGTCATTATCATAATTATCATTGTTGTTGCTGTTGTTGTTACTATTATTATCATTATTATTACATATAATTGCCATTGCTGTTGTTGTTCATAGTTTTCTTCTTCGTCTCATCGTTATCTTTATCATCATTATTATCATCATCATTATTATACTTATTATTATCATTATTATTATTATTTTATCATTATAATTATTATCATTATTATTATCATTTTATTTATCATTGTGATTATCATTGTTATCATTTTTTATTAGTGTCAATATTGTTATTGTTATCATTGTTATACTTTTTATTGTCTTTATTATTTTCAAT
>NC_091570.1:21413685-21426185 GCF_042767895.1 Penaeus vannamei
TATATATATATGTATATATATGCATATATATATATATATATATATATATATATATATATATATATGTTTGTATATATATATATATATGTATATATATATATATATATATATATATATATATATATATATATATATATATATATATATATATATATATGTATATATATATATATATATGTATATATATGTATATGTATATATATATATATATATATATATATATATATATATATATATATACACACATTTATTTATCTATCTATCTATCTATCTATCTATCTATCTATATATATATATATATATATATATATATATATATATATATATATATATATATATATATATGTAGAGGGTGGGAGAGAGAGAGAAATATGGAGAGATAGCAAGATTGACAGACAAACAGACAGATCAACATACAGATATATAGACAGAAACACAAACAACGACAGAGAGACAGATAACATAAACACACAAATGAATACGAAACACCAACATCTACACACATTTACATATACATTCCCGCATAAATGAGCGAGGATAACAACAACTGTCACATTAACAGCATTTATCGTACCATTTCCGCGTAAAAGTCCAAGATGGTAAGAATTACGCTTTCGTAGCTTCAAGCACCCGAGAGAAGGCTAACTTTTCTTGCTCTTCATCAACGACATTGCAGGCAACACAGGCTATTCATCACTGACAGGGCGATGAGCTGCAATTTGCAAAGTTAGGTTACATGCTACACGGCAGAAGTTTCTTGGGACTTCATTGGTTTTGATGAGTAGGAGGAAGAGAGGGGAGATGGAGAGAGAGAGAGAGATTGAGAGATAGAGAGAGAGAGATTGAGAGGGAGAGAAAGAGAGAGAGAGAGAGAGAGAGAGAGAGAGAGAGAGCGAGATGGAGAGGGAGAGGGAGAGGGAGATTGAGAGAGAGAGAGAGAGAGAGAGAGAGAGAGAGAGAGAGAGAGAGAGAGAGAGAGAGAGAGAGAGAGAGAGAGAGAGAGAGAGACAGAGAGAGAGAGAGAAAGTTAGTATGCTACTACTAATAATAATGATAGTGATAGAGAGAGAGATAGGGGGAGAAAGAGAAATGGTGATGTAGATATACAGAGGGATAGAAGAAAGAGCGAGAAGAGGACAGAGAGAGAGAGAGAGGAGGTAGGGTAGTGATAGAAGATAGAAGAAGAGAGAGGGAACTGTAGACAGAGTGAGAAGGAAAGGGAGAGGGACAGGGAGAAAGAGAGAAGGAAGGTGGGAGGGAGGGAGGAAGAGACAGAGAGAGTTAATGATAAAAATAGACAGAGGGAGAGAAGGAGAAGGGGAGAGGGAAAACACACACTCACCTTCTCGATCTCTCATTCTCTATCTATCTCTATCAAATTATCTAACTCTTCTATATTATCTATTTATAAATGAATAAATCCGTCTCTCTTTGTATAAACTTACCTACTGTTGTCATGTACAAGGGACATGTATGTGTGATTCCATTCATATCTATATTACATATAAAAGGAAATGCACACACCCGCACAAATACGTTTGTATACATACATACATCTATGCGCACACATACGTTTGTATACATACATACATCTATGCGCACATATATATATATATATATATATATATATATATATATATATATATATATATATATATATATATATATATATATATATATATATATATATAAAGAAAGAAAGAATAAACGAGAGAGAGAAAGAAAGATAGACAGAGAGAGATAAAGACATAGAAAGGGAGAGAGAGAAAGAGATAGAGAGACCATTTTAGTGGTAGCTTTTCCCTGATCATATTTTTTTGTTACTCAGTCATTTGGTTTTGACTTTTATAATAGATTAATCCTTTATGCTCAATGTATTGTCACGGATACATAAAACTGGTGAATTGAAATGAATCGAAAATATTTTACGCTGGTTAAAGGAATTTATATTGTATGCAAAGGGTTATTTTATACAGTATTGCATATAAATGGAAACTTTACAGCTTGTGTGATTAAAATGAAATTGCTATTTAATTTAATATAGTAAAATACCGGTTGTAAAAATATGTAACATTAGGTACAAAGATATAGGTATTTTGTCAATTCACTGCTTTTATAACATTTACCATATATTTTCTGCGTTTGATTCAGATAGAAAACGAAGAGAGGAAAATGAGAAAACGATATATATATATATATATATATATATATATATATATATATATATATATATATATATGTATATATATATATATATATATATATATATATATATATATATATACATATATATATACATATACATATGTACACACACACACACACACACATACGTACACACATATATGTGTGTGTGTGTGTATGGATATATGAACATATACATGCATGACCATGTATACATATGTATATATATATATATATATATATATATATATATATATATATATATATATATATATATATATGCATATTTGTATATATACACATTTGTGCACACACACACACACACACACACACACACACACACACACACACATACGCACGCACGCACACACACACACGCACACACACACACACACACACACACTCTCTTTCTCTCTTTCTCTCTCTCACACACACACACACTCATATATATGTATATGTATATATATATTTATATATATATATATATATATATATATATATATATATATATATATATATATATATATATATATATATATATATATATATATATATATATACAAAGAAGCTATAGACGCACGAGCACGTGAAGGATTTGTAGGAAAGAAGTCAAACGGAAGAGGCGGAGGAGGTTATCTCTACCAGTGAAATGAAAGGAAATTTAGAAACGTAAGAGAAAGTTTAAGCAAAAGAAACACGCAGAAAAAATGCAACGACGCTATAAAATGATACTTGCCTCATTCATTTCAGAAACATACTGAATGAGAGGATGAAACAGACCTTACTGGATTTTTTTTTCTATTTTCTTTTTTTTCTTTTTAACCAAAATCACTGCAGATGAAGATTTGGAAAGCGTGGCGAAAAGGGCAAGAAAGAAAATATTCAGTTGTTTATTTCAGCCTTTCTCCTCCTCATCCTTCAGCATCTTCAAGTCGTCTGATCTCCAATACTTAAAGAAAAAGTTTATTACCATTTATATTATTGTTTTGTGTTTTTTATATAATAACCGTTTTTTTCTTCTTCAAAAACATGTAAAAATGAAAACGAATTTCTTTGAGGTCCGGAACAGATTAATGGCAGGTACTTCATTTCATTTCAGTAGGGAATATTAAATTGACATACGAGTAATTTGCGTTGCGAGCTCCGCCGCGGATCAAATTAAGGGGGGGGGGGACCCCAGAAAACTCCTTGGGCTCATATCTCGCTTATGGTTCATCCGATTTTAATATGTTGCTTGTTAGTGTAAAGGAATGCAATTTCATCAAATTTGGATGAATGTTAGCGGGTACATTTTCCACTTAACTGCTCTGAATTATCATAGAACCTTTGTTTATATATCTACATTTTGTAGGAATTAGTTTTCCATTTTTTTTTTTTTCGAAAAGCTTTTTTAGGCCTCCTGAATCCCGTTTTCTTTGACAAATTCAAAAATCTAATCACTACATCCCTACATTTTATTTTTGTTGAAGTTTAAAATATCGATTTTATCGATTCTGTGAAATTATATGAAGGGCAAAAAATATTTCAAGATATCAGCTTTAAGATTTGTTTGCTTTTGTCCTTGTCCTGTCATGTATATTTATCTGTTTGGCATGAAATTTTCACAAATGACTGTGTATACATTGTTGACTTACTGGAGAATGATGAGGCATCTGGTCCCCCTTTTAAAGAGAGTATTAGTCACTCATAGCTGAGGGTATCAGAACACGAGGAGGTATCATGGCGTCTGTTTTGTTGATTGTTCGATGAAAATATAACCACTAAAATCATATGCTTTTTTTTTTTTTTTTTTTTTTTTATCCTTCTCGAGAATTGAAGAGACTAAAATGATAAACCATATTCACAAAGCATCCGTAACTTTTGTGACGTCATCAAAATAAATCCCATGTTTTTTTTTTTCTAAAACAGAATAAGACACCATGACACCTAGAGTTGCTACTGATCTAGCCTTTCTCGAAGGAGATCCTCACCGCGCTCTGCGGGGGAGAGATACCAGTTTTTTAAATTCAAATACAGAAAAAAACATTCAATGATAATTCTACATAGCTATAAGCATTGAATAATACATCATATTTTAGCGTGCGTGTCACGCTACGACACACCTCGAGTCATTTAAAAGAGCGTCGAGGGGGGGGGGGGAGGAATATACTTTTTGGAAATAAAATTCACCGTGATAATTTAGGATATCAAGGACAGGCTTATCAAAGAAAATTGAAAAAAAAAACTAAATTTTAAAAACATTCCTTACGTGAACTCATAAGTCAAGGCACCACTTTCTACATACATGTATATATACATATATATATATATATATATATATATATATATATATATATATATATATATATATACATATTTACGCACATAGGTATAGACAGAAACTAAGGTAGTGCCATCTTTACCAGCGGTTACGGGAAACGCGACACCTTTCACGCGACAGGAATCGAGCAGGCGGTAAACATTTATCGAGTTGCCAGATGCTTTCCTCCTACTTCGGATATTTCATGCATATTCGTACTTCTCTCTTCACATGGAGTCGATGGTACGAAAGGAAATGTATGTACATACCATGTGCATGAATTTCCTGTATATGGAGGAGAAGTGGCATGATAGATAGATAGGTAGATTGATTAATAGGCAGTTAGGTAGTAAGATAGATAGGTAGGAAGATAGGTAGATAGGTAGGTCAGCAGAGCGATGAACTAGAGTGTCCAAGAAGGGGAACTTGTTGTCAACCTCCCCATCCACCTTGAAACGGAAGGAAGGAGAGAGAGTTTAGCTGTGTCAGGAAATTCAGGAACAGGGTAGGAGCTCATGGCAACAAGGTACGTTTGAGAATAGGAACGACCCTCAAAGGAAAAGGAATTAGATCCCACACATAGATGAATCAGCTTGAGGTCGACGTCGGTGGGCAGAGGGAGACGAGGATCGTCGGCAAGGAGCTTCCTTTGAAGGAAAGGGGGACGTCATCCAGCAGGACCTTGGTGAACAGAATCGACATCCAGGCTCAGCATGGGCGCCGGCGAGACACCCTGGACACGGGAGATGAAGTCCTGAGACCTGCGAAGATGAGAAGGAAAGGTGCCAAGAAGGGGAGTGAGAGACTTCGCCAACCAGGCCGCAAGAAAGTGCGTCACAGATCTTCGGGAGGAGATGATGAGGTGCAAAGGCACGGCCGGCTTATGAGTTCTGGGTAACCAATAGAAATGATGGAGACGAGGGTTGATGACCTTGAACCTCTGGTAAAGGTTCGCCTCCGGAAGAAAGGCTTTTAACTCTTTCAGGCGACAGTGAAGGGTAGCAATTATAAGTTCTTGGAGATTGCAATACATTCTCAGGAGAACATGGGTGGTTTCATCCAATGGGACACAAGCCTTCTGCAGGTAGGAGGCACGGTCGAGGTCCACCACCGAGTTGCCCTTGTCAGAAGGTAAAATGGAGACAGTCTTTGAATGAAATGAGCAGTCTTTGAATGGCCTCTCGGAAGCGTTTGAGAATAGAAGGGCTGAGGTGGAGGAGGGAATCGAGAGCGAGGATGAAGGCACCACCAAGAAGGGAAACGTCAGACAAGGCGTTCCTAAGAGTAGAGAGGAAACGGTCGAAGAATGAAATAATGTGAATGGAAGTAAGGGGGAGGGGAGGGCGGAGAGCAAAGGAAAGACTGGAGCTAAGGACGTGTTGTTGGTGAGTGGTTAAGGACAGGGAGGATAAGTTGGGGAAAGCGTCCGTGAGGGAGAAGCGGGAACAGGGACTGGGGGACGAGAGGTTGGAGAGTTTCTGGGAGAGAGAGCGACCACAGGTGGTGAAGGAACGGGAAGAATCATGGGCAACAGAGAGAGAGGGAGGGAGAAGAAAGAGTATGGCATGACATATATATATATATATATATATATATATATATATATATATATATATATATATATATATTTATATATATATATATAGGTAATTTCCTATATTACCTTCGCCACACCGATATCGACGATTTTGGTATCGTTGGATTCCTCTCACTGTCCACATTCCAAATATGTAGTTTTTATTGCGCGGAACCCCCCCGTTAGCGAGAAACTTGGCCCCGATTGCAAGGGAGGGCATGGAAGGTTCTAGAGAAAATCGAGGTTAAATAACACTAATAATATAACTCACAGTGAAAATAACCATGGCTATTCATATGACTTTCCATTACAGGGGGCTGTGCCCCCTGCGACCCCCCCTGGGGGTGGGCTACCGCCCCCTAACCTCCGCCGAGGAAACAAAACCACCACGTATTCCCGGCAGGCTAGAGCATTACACAATTCTCGTCGATCGCGGAGCGGCGGACGTATTACATTTACCTCGTAACATTCCCACTGAATCAGCATACTAACCTTGACATAGTCAGCATTGTATACAGACAAGATTGTAGTATAATCAGGATGAACAGAGTATAACATGAACAGAAGAGCGCCCTCGTCGGCGGGTTTTGCGCTTATCTCGATGTTACGCCGATGGCCTCAAGTTCGAGTTTCCCGTCCCCTGGAACCACGATTTTCAAAGTCCTAACCGAAATAACCGTCGCATTCAGTACTTCGCCATGGCCGCCGCGATGACAGCGTGTGAAGGGTGCTCCTACTCCGAGATAGATTTTCTGCGCGAGGTAGCAACAAGCCAGGATGAGATTCTGCGTGAAGGGAGCACCCTCTCTACTATCGGCGGCATTTATCAATATGGTTAGTACCTTAAAAATCCTAGGTTATTGTAGGTTATCGGCTCCGTGGTGGAGATTTTGTTTTCTCGGCGGGGGTTGGGGGGCGGCAGCCCCCTGCAATGGAAAGTCATGTGAATAACCATGGTCATTTTCACTGTGGGTTATATTATTAGGGTAATTTTCTATATTACGTCCGCCGCTCCGACATCGTCGCCCCCGATATAGTGCCCAAGTTTGCCGCTAACAAGGGGTTTCCGCGCAATAAAACCTACATATTTGGAATGTGGACAGTGAGAGGAATCCAACGATACCAAAATCGTCGATATAGGTTTGGCGAAGGTAATATAGAAAATTACCAATTTATATATATATATATATATATATATATATATATATATATATATATATATATATATATATATATATATATATGCTTATATATATATATATATATATATATATATATATATATATATATATATATATATATATATATATATATATACACTTATATATATATATATATATATATATATATATATATATATATATATATATATATATATATATATATATATACTTATATATGTATATATATATGTATATATATATATATATATATATATATACTTATATATATATGTATAGACTTATATATATATATACGTATATATATATATATATATACTTTTATATATATATATATACTTATATATATATATATATATATATATATATATATATATATATATATATATATATATATATATACATACATACACACACACACACGAAAAACAAATGGACGAACAACCGAAATAAACAACCGAATAATCGAATAATGAATACAATAAGATCTCTCTAACGTCCGTATCTTCTCTGCGCAGCGACGAAGACCCGCAGCGCAGTTACGTCACGAAGGACATTGACTCGACAGGACGGAAATGAAACCGCTTCGCCACAGAACCCAAAATGAGTTACTCAAATGAAGGAAGTGATTTGCATACGTAAGGAATGTTCACAGCCACGCGGGACGACGTACGAGTTCAAGGGCGCGCGGTAGGATGCCGATTGTGTGGAATGTACGCGTGTGAGCTGAAGGGGATCAAGGCTGGATGGGTGGAAGAGAAAGAAAGAAAAGGGAGGGTATTAATATGAAGAGAATACTATCATACCCATGACTGTGCGCGCGCGTGCACATGTGTGTCTGTGTGTGTGTGTGCGCATGCTTGTGTTTGCGCATACATATTTATTCCGTGTATATAAATATGCATACATATACATATATGTGTGTATATATGCAAATGTCTCTGTATGTACTGTGCATGTATGTATGTACGCCGAAGGCACCCCGAGACAAGCGCAGTTCCAAAACCACAGAAAAACAAGGCCTCGCGCAGTATCTTCTTCCGCGCGAGGCCGAACTAAACGCCAGATTACAAACTTCCCTGTTTGTTTTGTAAGGGAAATGTTCAGCTATTATCTAACTTTACACAATATTGGAACTTGGCGTAGAGAGCGGCTGCTGTTTGGGCGTCTTCGCTAACGCCGGCCTGTTGTTGTGGCTTTCGGAGATTACCGCCGGGGGACGCTGTTTACAAAGACACACACACAAACATTCATTTCCATCCATGTAATCATATGGAATTATTATTATTATTATTATTATATTATTTTTTTTTCCCATATGTAGACATTCTATGAGATCCATAGTACTTGAGATCTCTAAGATATAACCGAACTCCAACATGTAAATCTCCACATGAAAGCTACGCCCGTAATGTTCGATCATCCTTTCGTATTTCAAAAAGTCAATAACTGATCTGAAAGTCAACCAGTTTTCTTTTAGAGTAGATATCCATTTCAAATGCAATGACTGCTGAATGTTTAGATACTGCCTTTTGTAACAAATATTGCACAGGTTCTGATACATTCCGCATAGGCTAGACAACCAAAGAAAGGCCTTAATTATAGATTTATGCTTATCCATTTATCTCTCTCTCTCTATTTTGCACAACTCTAATTTCAACGTTCAAAATTCTCTTCGATAAAGTATAATGTAGTTAGTGTTGCTACCCAAGCCTTGCATCCAAGTCACAATTTAAACAGCATGATTTTCTTTTAACTTTTCAATTACCTTCATACAAAACATTACAGAATTATAGGGTCAATAATAGCGTTCGATGCTGTCATGAGCTCACCAACATTCATAATCATCACTCAAGTAGTGTTTATAACGTTTTCTTATCATTAAGAAAAAAGAAAATATGATTATGATCAAAGATGATTATTGTGTATGTCTATGATGTCGTACAGCCGGTGTGTTAAAATTGTGCGAGGCCCGACCCAATGAATATTCGTATAAACATTCTTATACACAGAAATGAATGCATATCTATTGATCTATCAAATAAAAATACATTTATTTTTCCATCTGCACGGTAGATGTGCATGTCTAGACTGATGGATATGCATTTATTTCTGTGCATGTGCATGTCTGTGCAATGAAAGTCTATTAGGTCGGGCCTGGCACAATTTTAACAAACCGGCCGTTTAACTCCACGTGGAATTGGATTGGCTTGCGTTTAGAAGTAAATGGAAAGCTTATTATTATCCTTGTCTCGGAGGCTATGGGTCATAAGTCACGGTGTATGATTTATTTGATTTTATTTGACTTGTCTTTGTTTTATTTCATTTGGTCTTACTCTACTTTACCTTACTTTGTTTTATTATTTTATTATGTCTTATTTCATTTTACTTCAATTTACTTTATTTTATTTTATTCTTCGATTTTATTTCACGTTATTCTATTTGATTTTACTTTTTGTTGTATTCATTTATTTTATTTTATTTTTTGTTTTATTTCATTTTAATTTACCTTATCTTACTTTATATTTTCTTTCGTTTTATTGTATTTTATTCTATTTATCTTCTTTCATACTGTATTTATTTTCTTACCACCCACACCAACTCAGCACAAAACAAACCATTATCAACACCCATTCCCATAGTCCTTCACAAACACGTCTAGGAATATAAAATTTTCCTTTTCTTTTAAATTAGACTATAAACTTTAAACTTCTATGAATATTAACATCTGTCATAAGAATCCCGCCGTTTTATTCTTAGGAAAAACATGCTCATAATCTTGGTTATTGCCCCACACTCGGAGGGGGGGGGGCACAGGTCGCATGTTGTCATATTAAGATCTTACGAAAATGTAGGCCTTATTGTTATTACTATTTTTGCCATTTTTATTAATTCTATTATTATTAATAATAATAATATTATTATTATCACTATCATTGTCATTGCCATTATCATCATTGTAATTATTATTATTATTATTGTTATTATTATTATTATCATTATCATTATTACTGTTATTATTATTATTACTATTATCATTATTATTGCCATTATTATTATTGTTATGGTCATTATTATTATCATTACTATTACTACTATCATTATAATTTTATCATCACTGTTGTTATTAATATTCATAATACTATAATTATCATTATCAATCATATCACTTTTATTATTTCTTTAGTATAATCATCATCATTATTATAACCATCATACCTATAAGATTTATAATAGTTATAATAAGGAATGAGACAACACCAATACTAAGAAATATCTTGATAATGACGGTGAACTATCAACAATAGTAATAGTAGTAATAAAACAAGAATAGCAGTAGTAGTAGTCCTCGTGGTAGTAAAAGCAACGGCAATAATAATGACATTGGCAATAAGAAGAATAAGAATAATTATAATAACAATATCAACAACATAAAATGATAACAAACATTAATACATATAATTGTAACGATAATAATAAAAATGTGTACTTCCTCCACTGTATCGAGTGATAGCTTGATCTCATCTTTGCACATATTTTCGTGGTATTCTTCGTCATGAGGGTAATAATTTGTTGATGGATGAATAAGAACGTAAATCATCATGTATTCCTTATATGATGCATCCATGTGGTTACCAGTAGACAACACACACACACACACACACACACACACACACACACACACACACACACACACACACACACACACACACACACACACACACACACACACACACACACAAACACGCACGCACGCATACACATACCACACACATACGTACACACACGCGCGCGCACGTTCGGGCGAGAGAGAGAGAGCAGACCTCCATCCGTCAAAACACAAACAAGCTCCAATTTACTGAAATCATCCACGGCTTTACAGGTAACCCAGGTGCAAGCACATCATAAAAATAGTAACAATATATCTATATATATATATTTTTTTTTTTTTCTATCACGTTTGCAAGCCCTCTCTATCCAACAAACTACAATTCGAATACCTATGACACGTACGTAGAGTAAATACAAATTCCGGTGTTCTGTACGTCCCTTATAAATGTAGCATATTACTAAGAGTACATAATCAGAGTTAGTACATGTACACAGTCCTGCCCTTCTTTATTATTTCAACTTAGGCTCAATCCAGACACACAAATTTCTCACATTTGTATGTATGATATTCTTGAATCAGAGTAACTGAATCTGGTCTTATGGTCCAGTGAGGTAATATATATTTCCTACGTGTAAAAGTTTCTTTTTTTTTTTTTTTAGAAATATCGATAGTGTATTTATTGAAAAGTGGGTGTGATTCTGAATGCATGGAATACCGTATGAGTATACAGTATGTGTGGCGGATGATATTTGGAATCAAGGAAGCTATACAGGTTTGAGCATTCCATCTTGATGAAAATACTACTAGGCAACTTCTGAACTAAGCCCCGCCCCGTCAGCTTTATTTAATGCAAATGATATATATAAATTTTTATCTTCTTGGCTTCTTTTTCGATTAATTTATTGCCATTGTCATTACTGATTTTTTTCAAATAAAATGTACTGAAAAGTACTTACAATAAAATACACAAATTCTTAGGGTCAGCTAATAACGTCACCACGTTTAGCCAGTGAGAGTGAACTGTGGGATACTAGATGTACTTAGATACATAACTATTGGTATAATTTAATTGTTATTGTTATAATCATCCTTTATTTAGGATAACGAAGAATTACCATTAACAGCCTTTTGAATATTTTAGGGAGAAGGTCAATTTCATTTTTGGGTTCAAAAGGCCAATTGGGACCAACCTAGTTATACTTTCCTTCATTGGAATAAAGATATTGAAATTATTGAAGTAATATCAGTACTACATATATCATCAGCAAACGTTGATGATAATGATAGGGATTGTTATTGTGATGGTGATGATGATGATGTTTATTGTGATGGTGGTAATGATGATGATGGTGATGATCGGAGAGGAGGAGGAGGACGAAGAAGAGTAAAAGTGATAGTGATGATAGGAGGAATGATAACGATAAAGATCATGATCATTATTATTCGCAATAATAATTAAGCATAATAATAACTCTGATGTTAGATACTATCTTTAGCATTATTAGAATCAATAAACCAACAGTAAAAGTGAAACCAAGAATGAAAACAATAACAACAATGATCAAAACAATAATAAAACGACACTAATTACCGAAAGGAAAGAATAGACAACCGATATTTCCGAATAGGCAACTCAGTTGTCTCAGA